>NC_044495.1:37064710-37079710 GCF_902362185.1 Chanos chanos | reverse complement strand
AAGAGGTCATTGTACAGATATGTCTAAAAATAAGAGAGATGTCTCAATTGCGGTACATTTAAAGGCGGTCAATTAACACGTCTATACCGTTTTGAAACGTGTCGATTACTTCTTCTCAAAAACCATTTATCCATCTTTTTAGTTCACTATTCAGTTGGTAAATGAGTGGTCACCATGATACCGGGTGACTGATACCTTCTTTCCGTTGAAGAACTCGCCACCAAACAAAATCAATTCATCCTTCTCAGCATGCGCAGATAGCGAAGCATTTAACCTGAGGTGAGAACAGGAGAGAAACAGTGAGTCAGCTGTCATCATGCCTAACGGAGAGGACTGATACAGCAGAGCGTATCGGACAACACACCTGGGAGACGGAGGAGGACACGTTGTCTCCACGACTTGTGTTTTCTTTGCGTCCAAGGCTTGGAACTCAGCAATAAGAGCCTCAAGATCTTCCTATGAGACACACACACACACACACAACCCACACACACACACACACACACACACACGCAGAGAGAGAGACGTTAATCTATCTAATTGCTTATGGATATCAGTAATTAGATTGCAAAATAGTGACGGTAACAAACTGGGTGAATATGCTGCCTGTCAAAGTAATCACTGCCTTTGTGAGCACTGATAGCTGATTACCTCTTCTCTTTTAGACCTCTTGGACACTTTTTTCTCCATTTTAGCTGCCGTTTTCTCCGCACCCTTCACCTTTTTTTCCTTTTTACCTTTTTTGCCCATTTTCGTCTGTTAGCTCATCTAACTAAAGAAAACTGAGTTTGTAAGTTTATACACCATCCACATGTGTTTTCAAATCAGCCACAGCATTTCCTCCGACGGATGCTTCAACTTCCGTGTCAGTTTCTACCTCGCTTACCGTCCTCGCTCACATACCGGCCGAGACACCACCTCGTGGACTGGAATAGCAAAATACAGTATAAAGACTGCGGAAGTTACGTTTTAAATGATACAGTGGAATCAACCAAAGTGATACTTCCCCTAAGTTATGAATTGATTTTAAAAGCATTCACACTTCTCCTTTAGATGCCTTAATTTGTGAAGCCCTCCACTTTCCCAGGATAATACTAATGTAACAGAGTTCTGTTACCGTTATTTCCTGGGCTGGTACAGGGCATGCTGGGAGTGGATTTCTGTTGTGGTTTCTATTGGTAAAGAAGTTTCTTGTTGAGATTGTGCATTGTCGTGTAATGTTATGTACTGTTTATGGTGTGTACTTGTTGTCTGTGGTTATCAACTGGGGAATGTCTGAGACATGTTGTGTCACCGTTTTGTGGTTCAGTAGAGCACATGGCTATATAGCAGGGATGTACGTTAATGAAGGTGAGCATGTGATATTAGCTGATGATGTAGTGAAATATGTCTGAGTGAAGACTTCTAGCAATAATTAGGAAGTCTGTTCTGTTGTAACCACAGACGTTAGTATCGTGAACCGTTGTTACAATAACGTATGGCCAGAGAAGACAGAAATTGAAGTGGAAATATTCTTGCTAAAAGACTTACTCTTGAATTAAAATATTCTTCCTGAAAAACACTTAAGTGTGAAATAGTCACTCACCCACAATTTACAAATATGGTTGTCAGTTTAACTGTTCTTAGAGTACTTTTTTTAGCATGCATACTTCAACTTTTACTTTTGCCACCTCTGCTTTCATCCAGTATTTCAGTATTTTATGTGACTAGTGTGGTGGACTGATGTATGTGCATTCTCTCATAGACAGATTCCCATTTCTTCTGATTAGCAATCAGTTATTCACCTAATGCTGTGAAGAATGTTGTTGTTTGTTTGCTGTTGTTTATTCTAAAATAATCTCCTCATTGTAAAGGTCAATAACTTTTCTTTTTTTTTTACAATGACTATATGTCTGTTTTGTTTTGTGAGGTAAGTGGTAATTATTTTACATGTAACACATTACAAAGAGGTTTTGCCCATATTCATACCTTTTTATTTCTCTCTGGGAAGCCATAATACAGTTCCTTTAGACTGAGTTCAGTTTAGTACAGTTTTACTGGGATATGAATCAGCGTGACATATTGTTAAGGGAGAAAATAGCTCTCTGATTGTCTTTTTCCTCTAAACAATTCTAAATCTAAGAATTTTACAAATAAATATGATTTAAAAATGTCTCATTATTACACAATTTGCTTGTTTTACGGCTTTCGTTGACGATTTTGTTCATGCATATTGGCAGTATAGAAATCAGGAGAATACTTCATCTTGTCTTCAGGATCTGCAGTGTTAAATGGAGACAACGTGAAGGTGAGCTCCACTCACACATATAGCCTCCATATTCCTCCTGTGAATGTGGAATGTTGCACTACAGGAAACTAATGAGACCTGCATCTGTTTACTAGCAGAATTCCCCCACAGCTCCAAACACTCTGAAGTCGCAGTCACACAAGGCTTTCACACACTCCTCTTAATTGTTTATGTAACTGAAATATGCGTTCGACACATGGCTACACTGTATGCCTCTCCTATTGGAGCCTCACTCTAATCTGGAGTGGCGGTCATCGACTGATTGCAGATTGGATCAGTCCAGATCCAGAGTCACAAACCACTTTTCTTTTAGTACAAAGAATCATCTAACCTGTTCTTCACTCTGTCTGACTAACTGCCCTGAGGGTTGATGTTAACCCCTACATGTCTTCCCAAACTTAATGTCTGGAATGAATCGCCCTGTTTTGTTTAAGATGATGTGTGTGTCTGGTACTCTGTGTGTGTGTGTGTGTGTGTGTGTGTGTGTGTGTGTGTGCCACTGTCATATGAAGAATGTGCTGCTTGGAGCGTGATGGGAAATGAAACTGATCAGAATCTGTTTGAAATTTCCTCTCGTGAGTCCTTATCAGAGCGTCTGCTCTGCCAAGCTAACAGGTTTTATGTGTTTGTATGTTTGTGTGTGTGTGTGTGTGTGTGTGTGAGAGAGAGAGAGAGAGAGAGAAAGAAAGAAAGAAGAAGATTCTCTTAGAAGGCCCCCTTATCCTTTATTCACTCATGATGGCAGCATTGAGCTCTGTGCTGATGGTTAAACAAATCTACACAGTACCCTCCTGTAACAAATTCATCAGTCTCAGGCAAGTTACAGTATTAATGACTGAACTGTACACAACTCTACACAGTACCCTCCTGTAACAAATTTAACTTATTATATTAAATTATAATATTAATGACTGAACTGTACACAAATCTACACAGTATCCTCCTGTAACAAATTTAACTTATTATATTAAATTATAATATTAATGACTGAACTGTACACAAATCTACACAGTACCCTCCTGCAACAAATTTAACTTATTATATTAAATTATAATATTAATGACTGAACTGTACACAAATCTACACAGTATCCTCCTGTAAAATTTAACTTATTATATTAAATTATAATATTAATGACTGAACTGTAAACAAGAAAAAGAGAAGTCATAAAAGAATGGTATATCATTGTTTTAAAACATGTCAGTTGTTCAGGTTAACCATAAAAGGTTATGTTTCACAACATATTTTACTGTATTCATTCACTCTTTTGCATGTGTGATAGAGGCACCTTTCCAATTCTAGTCCTTCACAGTACCCATCAGAGCACATGACTGTTCTCATCTTCCCTCCAGCCCTGCCCTCCAACTACCAGGAATTCATTGTGGATGAATTATTGTGTGTGTGTGTGTGTGTGTGTGTGTGTGTATGTATGTATGTTTATACAGTAAGTTCTGAGTCGCAGAGGGGGCAGGCACGCATCCCACCGTTAGCCAGGCCCTGAACTCCCCCTGATTGCTGTATCCTGTGAGCCCTGGGGCAACAGCTCAACCCTTCCCCATTTCCTTTCCTCACATGATGAGCCCAGCAGGCAGGGCAATACTCTCCCTTAAACTTATCAGATGAGAAAATAAGCATATATGCATGTGGTCCTACTTTAAATGCAACTACAGTTTGCTAACTCTCTCTCTCTCTGTGTGTGTGTGTGTGTGTGTGTGTGTGTGTGTGTGTGTGTATTTAACAACGTGTCTGTGTTTTCTCTGATGAGTCAGTGTAACCTGCGTCATCAGGTCTTTCTTGTGCTTTCTAATATACGGCCTCACAAAGGCTGTCATCCTCTTCAATTGGTCCGTGATCTGATAGAGGACGGAGAAATAAAGAAACGAGATGAGGTATCGGGCATTGCTATAACATCATATTGACGATATTGACTGTGATAACAATACACAATACTATCTTTTAAAGGGAGGGAAATTCGTTAAGATTCCCCCGTTGCCAAGAGACTAAACGGTGTGCAAATTTCCTCGAAAAAACATCGTTTATCTCTGTCTGTCTATTTAATCTTTCGTCTGCATGTAAAGCACATGTATTTTCATTTTGGCGCCATTAATATTGTCATTGTATTTCTTTTATTTGAAGTGGCGTTGTTAATATATAATTGTTAATATCATGATCTGGCTTTATATAGATGTCTACATATATTAAATTAAACATTAAATATCACCATAAGCCTTTGCGCCTAAAATTCTCAGTGGAATAGAGAAAACGGACCAACGTGTCACATGTGACGGCATGGAAAACAGCCATTTCCTGGCATAGATCCTTGTTTGTGAAGTCTGTCTTAATCAAACTCTAGAAACGGAACAAAGCGCAACAGGTGAAGTGGCGAACTGACGACTGTGAACGCACGTGCAATGATCATCTGGAGCAACCTGACCAGGAACATTCCATTTAAATTCACAGCTTTTTTACAACTCAGACTTGGGAAGCAGAGTAAAGAGATGAGAAAAGAGACGGAATGTAGACGACTTCAAAGATTGTGGCAAGGTCTCGCATGATCATTAAATTTTTGAGGTTTTTGAACAGTGATCCCACAGCTGTAAGGTTTGTTGGGATACGTCTATGTAACTTAACAAATTTAACAGCGAAATGTACTGTTGTTGCCATTGTTATTGCTGTAAAAGTAGAAGACTGTGTGATGGTCGTTTTAATAACCTCTGGGAATTTGGGTCGCCCACGTGTCAATTCAAATGGTTGTTTTCTTCAGCCAGTTGTAGCCTTTTAAGGCATGGGCACCTGTTATGAGAGCTGAGGGCTGATAACATGGATGATACACTAGGGAGTGATGGTGAAGTGGAATAGAAGTGGAATGGCGTTTCCATGGTGACAATAGGTCACCTCAGTACCTGTATCTGCTGGTTTCTTGAGGTAGCGGAGCCGTGACAGGTAGGTGGCGTCTGCAGCTGCGCGAAATGTCAGCTGCTCACATGTGCAAAACGAGAAGACAAAACGGGGCTTAAGTCAACATCACACGTACGTGTCTTAGCGGTATCCACGTCTCCCTTTTATTCATCGAACAACAGCGGTGAACTCGCGTAAACAAGCCTTGTTTTATGGAAAGATGGTTTGCCGTTTGCGTGTTTGAACACGGATGTGGAAATCACAGCAGCATATTAGTGGCCGTGCACCTGACAATTCCCAGGCCGCGCGCTGTAGACACGGGCGCCGAACTATCTCACTGCCCACACCGTATGCTGGGGGGGGGGGGGGGGTAAGAATGTAGGCTCTATGATCTTGGATTGAGCAATTTTGTGCTCTCTCCCTCTCCCTCTCTATCTCTCATCAACATTAATATGTGAATAGAACGATAACATATGTAAATGTGTAAATGACTTTCTTAGCTAGCCTATGTAGAAACATATTAGTGTTATATTTTTCAATTTAGTTTTCGAGGAAATGTTTCCATACTAAGACAACAACATCTAGACTCAGCATCCTTATACTCTCTCTTGCTCTCTCTCTCTCTCTCTCTCTCAGTTATTTGTGAATAACAAGTGACAAAGACCTGCAACATGCCTCATTTCAGTCCTTCCATTTTTCAAGGGGCTACTTCAAAGAATACAAAGCATTTGCGCTCATGTCGAAGTAGTCACTGCATGAGGTCTTTAAAACAGGACTAAACATGATGACAGGTTAGGTTAGGGAGGAGAAAGAACTTTTCTCAAATCTGTTAGCAATTTAGCAACTTTTATTAACTACTCAAGGTTTTGTCTGAACAGGTTAAAACTATACTGTAGCCAAGTGCCCTCTGGTCATGTATAAGACTAGCCCTGTATTAGCTGTTATAATGAAAATATATCAAAATATCATAATGAAGGAATCTCTATTTAAAATCTTAGTTTGTTCAGCACAAGATTTTATATTTGTCCCTTCATTAAGATTTCCCAATTTTCAGGCCCGTTCTTATAGATAGATAGATCAGGCAGATGCCTCCGCAACCTCAAGACCAATACTGACAATCCATAGGAGCTTCTTCCCCCAGGCCATCAGAACACTAAATGCAGCCCCTACTAACTTCAGTCCTACCACTTCAACCCCTGGCCCCGAATATTCGACTGTTCGGATATTCGTTCGTTGGGTAGGTATTCGGTTTTCAATTATGGGATTCGGATATTCGTTTTTTGTTGTTGTTGTTGTTGTCGGTGGTGGTTTTTTTATTTATTTATTTATTTTTTTGCTAAAAATAGGCTATCAATAAAGGCGAACTACAAAATACATTTTGTCAACACATTCTTGGACTGTATTTATACGTTTTAATTGGTCTGCTAAAACGTGGAAATAACGTAAGACTTCCAATAAAAGCGTTTATTTACTTTGATTACTTAACTTTATCTTAACTAATAAGAGACCTACATTTATTTCACCTAAAGCTCTTAGGCTTCTGCAAGTTATTGGTAGCTGAACTGACCAGGAAAATTCACTATGTTTTTTCCCAAGTAGCCTACCTAACAAACATTGTAGAGCGCTCTTTGGTGGAAACTGAAACAGAAATCATCAGTAAAGTGAGTTCAACATTGTCCTTGCAACCTATGATGGGAGAGCACAGTCTAAATAGCAGCATCATTGTGAATTCAGGCTACCATGATCCGAAGGAGAACTTCTTTTGTATCCTTTATGTTTAATCAGATGAACACGCATAAGGCAAACGGAATTCACTAAAACAACCTCACATTGTTTTTTTTAACCCATGTGCGTTCCTTTTCATAGCCTGGAGAAATAATGCCTACCTTTTCAAAACCAGTGTTATTTCGTGTTTAGCCACAGAAAATAAATATGACTACTATAAGCATTTTAATTCATTGCTCTTTCGTTTTATAGTCAGGAAAATACATACCGGTATAATTTTCCTCAGCGTTTATTTGAGGCACGTTTATTTCACTGAAAGGGTCGCGCATACCGGCGATTCTAAAAGGCCTGCGTTCATTGGAGACTGGAAGTTTTACGGTATATACCATCTCAGCTTGGGCGCCTGACATCTCTCTCACTCACAGCAGTGAACGTAATGCTTCAGCTCACCTTGGCTGTTAAAGGGAAGACAAAATGCCGAACTCATGGTGACGGAACCATTTAAATCAAATCGTTACAGGGGCGAGAAAGTCAAGACGAACTGGAACAGAATAACAGAATCCGTAAAAAATAATGCCTTTAATTAAACCGAATGACACGTGTTGCAGCGCTATGCCGTCCATCTCAGCCGAGAACGGAGAAATGTGCGGCTTCCCGAGTCCTTCCCGAGTCGTGTTCTCCCCCTAGCCCCCTGCCCCCAGCACCCGAATATACGAATATGCGCTGTTGATTACCGAAGCTACTGAGCCAAAAATGGTATTCGGGACAGCCCTAATATATACTATGTATATGTACATTCACATTGTGTATGTATGGTATCTCAGTCATTTATCCCTCAGGGGGATAAACCTATCTGTCTATGTAGCTCTGTTTCTGTGTAGCTCTTTTCTTTTCTTCTCCTTTTTTCTCTTACCAAGTTATTTCTTAAATTATACTTTTTTATAGTGAGTTTTGCACAGTCTGCCCTGCTGCCGACCTTCATTTCACTGTTACTGTGTACTGTACCTTGGCATGTGAATGCATGTGAATGAAACTTGGAATGCCTCGTGTTAGTTTTGGAGGACTGCAACTTTATCAGCAATTACTTTCCAGTTTTCCATTAGTAGTTTTCAGCTAGTCCAGTACTTAGCCAAACTGTGATATACTTACAATGTATAGGATAGTGGTCACACCCCCATCCCACGTAAAACTGAGGTGGCAGTGGAGCTCGGCTATACTGGTTCTGAGGCCCTCCACAATCCACCAAGGAGATTATATGACATCTTTACTGATCCAAATGTCTTGGCTGCCACAAGCAAATTAGCAATTGAAAATCACTTTTGCATCACTGGTTTAGCATGTAGTTACACAACACCAACTGAGCATAATTAGAACTATGTGACTATCTGTTACTGAGAAAGGTTTCAGAGCTCGATGGGGTTAATAATCTACTTCTATTTAACAGATGTTCTTGCACCAGTTCCCTAAGCCTTTCTACCCAATTTAATTTACCCCACCATTACTCAAATGAATGAATTGTGCAGTGACCTCTGATTTCTTGACCTAAGAAGCAGGGGAGTTTTTAACAATGAACAGACCTGGAAAACATAAGGGGATCTTACGAAATCATCTGGAAGTGGTCCAGTGAGTAGACAGAGACAAAGGAGTCCACCTTCCTTTGACCGGATACACGAGACTTGACTGTCAACGAGCAGTCAGTTGGCGTCCGCCTGTTACATTTGCCAGGCGTGTGCCTGGGATTCCCCGGGTAACCTCTCCCAAAAAGGTCTGCCCAGCGAAGCATCCAATCACCCACTGAAGGCTCTGTGTGGGTCTGCGGACTACTACACATAACTGACAGCAATTAAAAATAAAGAGCACTTATCCTACAGTACAGAACTGGCCTGGAACAACTAACAGAATTGGATGTTGAGTCATATTTGCCCAAACACGCAGTCCCTTGATTATCTACTGCAGTAGAATGGAGCTGGACCTACAGGGCGAGATTAGCCCTCACATGATCTGTAAGGCTTTTACAGACAAGACCAGCTGATATGTCAGCCTTGGTGTTGTTTCCTGAGGAAGGAAAAAAAGTGAGTTTTACATCCCAGATAGGAAACATCAAACGAGGGAAGATCATGAGCAGTCACGAGCACAGAGCTACCAGGGCTTCGTCTGCCGCTTGAGTTTAATGAAGGCTTCTTCTCCTTACAGAGGAGGTCAGCTTAGGCATCTAGAATGTTTTACCACCAACATTAATCAAGGCCATGTCGTCTGCGTCTCAGAAGTCTACTGCAGGCAGTCTCACAGGCCTGAGCCATGTGCTTTATGTGATTA
The DNA here is from genome assembly GCF_902362185.1 of Chanos chanos. Taxonomy (NCBI): domain Eukaryota; kingdom Metazoa; phylum Chordata; class Actinopteri; order Gonorynchiformes; family Chanidae; genus Chanos; species Chanos chanos. The sequence continues at coordinate 37,070,484 of NC_044495.1, read as the reverse complement.
ATGAATAGGGGAACTGTTAGCCCTGTGCCAATGAAGCTGTTGTGTCTGACCTAACCAAGAAAACACACATCCTTGTTCACAACAAATATGTCTCATGCTGGTGGAGAGGTCATGGTTCTCCTCTCCGTAGCCATTTAATGACAAAACACAGGCCCAATAAAAATCACATCATGACTTTATTTTTCTTTTATTACTTGAAAAAAAAAAAGAAACAAACACATATTACAATGGTAAAAGAGGGAACCATAATGAAACGGTGCAAATTCTTCATTATTTGTCTTAAGCCAATGATTTTGTCATCCAAAATACAGACACGTGTCACAGCAGGTACAAGGGAGAGCCATTTGAAATACAACACGCGTACGAGGCTAGTACAATTTCAAGCACTGGTATCACGGACAATATCACCTAAATATCGCATACATATCGTCAACAGAACAGAGGAATTTCTGTTTAATGACTAGCCTATGAAACTAAGCTCAAGTATGCTCTTGACTAATGACACAAGATTATGTGGAATTTGGTGCGGAAGTGACTGTGTGGGGGATGTGTGTGTGTGTATGTATAAAATGGGTGTGGTGTGTGTGAAAACAGAATGAGGAAGCATCTTTGCCAAAAACAAAAAAAGGTTCTAGGAAGACAGGTGTGAAAAGTAAAAAAAAATAAAAATAAAAAAGGCCCCGAGCATTCCACACTATTGACTTACCGGTAAGGTAAATCTGAGAGACGTGTAGCACAAAGTTAAAAAGGCCTGTTCAGAAATATTCAACCTGGATCAATCCCCAGGTCAGTCTGTCTTAGAAGACAATAACAGCAGACAGTCAAGGAATTCTGGCTTAAAGTCTGTTACCTGTTGTGAAGAAAACTGTATTTAAATAGACAGAGAGAGAAAAAAAAAGAGGTGGCTGGTCTTGATAGATTAACAGTGTACAGTAGTTGATTTTATCAGTGAAGAGCTGAGATCAGACTGGTTGTGCGAGCTGTGTTACAGTCCTGAGCAGACTTGGGCTTCAAAACACCACCCACACAGGAGTTCTCAGTGACGTACTGACTGAGACTGCACCGAACTACAAAAACGGATTGACCTACTGCAAGAAAAATAAAACAGAAACAATGAAACAAAACACACACACAAAAAAAAAGTCTGTACGAAAGATCCTGCAAACAAAACAGCGAGAGGAATGGAATGAGAATCAGTAACAGTGGCCCCTTAGAGCTTAGATGAATGAAAGGAAATAAGTCAACAATCATACATGTTTGTAAATCTTTAGGAAAGAGGAAAAAAAGACCAGTAGAAATTTGAATTTGCCCCGTAAAAACAACAACAAAAAAAAACATTAGAGCACTAACTAAAGAATGTCTACAAATAAATAAATACATAAGTCATTATTCTCTAACTTCTATTTAACTAACTTAATTTAGTGTTGGAGTGTTAGTTATGTTGTAATTTCTACATACAATTAAAAAAACAAAAAAAAAGAAAAAAACAAAACATCACGCACATCCCATCCAACGCATTCTACACATCAGGAAAAATGTGCAGTATAATTGGCCCATGGGCAACAAGTCCACTGAAGATTCCCACAGTGCAGTGTGGAGAACGTCCATGAGAGATAATAACTCTTATAATTTTCATAATAATCTTTTGTGGGGTGGGAGAGTACAGTAACTAAACCAAACTGCTTTTTCTTTCTTTTCTTCTTTCCTGCATTATCTTAGGTTTCCTTTCTGCCAGATGCAAGATGCTTCTAGTCATCTTCTGAGCAGCAAGGCTGTTTTTACCATCGCTGATCCCTTATGTGCCTCACTGTCTCCCTCCTGCAAGAAAAACTCCACACCTCTAAGGCTGGACCCAAAACTACCACCTCCCTCACCTAGGAAATAAACACCCTCAACCTCATCAGTTACTACAGCAACCAGACAGAATTCACCTCCACACTAATACTTTCTCTCAAACACACACGCACACACACACTCGCACACACACACTCGCACACACACACTCGCACACACACACACGCACACGCACACACACGCGCACACACACACGCGCACACACACGCGCACACACACACGCGCACACACACACGCGCACACACACACACACACACAAAATTCACTCACACGCTCACACACAATCTGTTTCCGCTCCACGCCAGTAACATCTTTATAAAAACAGCACTGTCACTCTTTACAACTTGGTTTTGGTCCAAACAACTATTGGTGATGACTGCTAAGAACATGGACAAAGAATCCCACCCAGTCACATGGTCGCACCCAAACTGTCACATGGCAAACTAGACAGGAACCATCACCCTAGCAGCCATAACGCTTTCAGTTAGTCCTGTAACAGAAAACCTGCAATTTGAATCGCTCAGACAAATTGGTAGAGGAACTGTGCTAAAAACGTCAATGACTGAGTCAGTTGGGAGAGTAAATATCCGCACTCTGGACCGACATCGGTCTCCAGAATTACAGCAAGTCGGGACATTCAAGTCATGTTTATCATGCAGGAGCAGCAGCAGGGTTTTGTTTTGTTTTTTTTTTTAAAACCTTCATGTGACAGTGCTTTTAGTTCCAGTGCTAGTACTCACACTCGCGTGTGTTTGAGGTCCTGTGTATGACTATGTTAACGTGAGAATAAAGGAAGTAATCTTTGTTCCACACATTCTGAAGGACTGAAAAGCAAACCTGGGGGGGGGGGGGGGGCATTGTTTTTACGACTTCTCACTTACCCAAAAGTGAAAAATCAAAGCTCTCCTTTGGGAGGGCAGTCGAGTAACGTCTCAGGTTTTCACAGTGCTGACTTTGAGGCTCCTGTCGGCTGAATGAGAAAGCCTGCTCCATGCGTAATTTACATGTTAATGAAATACAATCCGGTATCTAGAATTAAAGCTTACTTTATTACACCTCTATGCACTGTGAGGACCGAAATGGCATGATGAAAGCAAGGCCCAATTAATATATCATCATCATCCTCATCCTCATCATCATTATTATCACCACAACGACAGGAGTTTGTGAAATGTCTAGTTTAACGAACTAAAAGAAACCTGGATTTAGAACTGTGCTACATGCCCATAAAAGTAAACACGGATGATTTATGAGTAGAAATTCATAATAACAGAGACTTGAGAAAACAGATTACCCATTTCTACAATTACAGAGAAGGCACAGCGAATTGCTCAAATCTACTGTATACACAAAAAGGGGGGGGGGGGTTCAAGTCTATGACACAGGAGAGATGGAGGCCTCCTCCTCCTCCTCCTCCTCCTCATTCTGCGGAGCAGGCCAGTATGACTGATGAGTTTACGTAAGCCCTAACACATACCACACTAAGTCTCACATGTACACAGCTTTTGTCGCAAAGAAAAGAGTGAAAAACACAGTTACACAGGTCATCACTCACACACACACACACAGACGCAGACACAGACAAACACACACATGCACACACACTCATACGCACATCTGTTTTTGACTGCTTTCTCTGCACATGCAATACGTAATCTCTAATACTGGCATTGTAAGTGAACAAGTTCAAAAATGACCACTATTCTCCAACCATGGCAAACCGTCATGCCAAGATACTACCATTATAAAGCCTCAAAGATGACTGTCTTCAAGACCACTGATGGAACATCGAAAGATAAAAAAAAAAGTCGAAGAAAATTAAATTTGGGGGGAGAAGAGAGAGAGAGAGACAGAGACACAGAGAGAGAGTAACTGCTCATTGACTGAATATGATGTACGGCAAATAATGCTTCCAATATTTTACAAAAACCTGACTCAAAAATGTTCAGAGACTGGTTTCTGCTCTACATGCAGAAGGTATGTTGCTCATCATGGGAAAGCTGAATGCTGTTATGTGAGCAGTGCCCTATGTAAGAGTGTTGGGGTAAAGAGGAAGAGGAGAGGGTTTAAGAGGAAGAGGCGAGGACCAGGGGCTTTCTGAAAGGGGAGGGATTCTTCGTTCTTCCATCTGTTTGTTCGATCAGGATTCCTGAGGCACAACCTCCATTAGCTTCTGACAGAGGGCTGTGGATGAGACTGGGGAAACACAAAAGAATTGAACCAATCAGCACTTTGCATTCGTAGAGTAACTATCCAGTCAACAACGCTAAATATTAAAATGGATGTTCATTTTGTTTCTTTGATTTGATATTGCTGTGGCGCAAACATCATAACATAGAGCGGCTGATGTTTGGTTTTCTCACAAATGTCGTTTTTAGTGTGTTTGCTACAAATATTGACAAACTTCAGCTAACACACATGCCAGCAGGAAACAACGTAAACTAATGTTAGCTACAGCTAGCTATACAGAGCACAGCTCAGCTCGTACAACTACTTATACAAATTCTAAATGTACACACACTCACACACACACACACACACACACTTTAAAACTTTTGGATAAGTGAATACTTACAGATGACCTGTAGGAGCCATTTGGGTTTAGTCTGCCACAAAACTCCGAAGTAGTAAATGGGGACACCAGTGGCAATTATACCAGCTCCAATGCCACATTCCTTGGGCGTCTTCCAGATGGACACCACGATGAGGAACATGCAGGCCAGAACAAAGGTAATGGGCAGTAGGATGTTTACCTATTGGACACAGGGAGAAACCATGATGTTATTAGTCTCTTACACACGCACATGCACACACCAAAAACACATACTGAATACCAGAAAGTAACTCAATTTATGCTGAGTTCTGGACTACTGCTCTGGGGTTCCAGAGGTTTGTCAGCTTAGTCAAGGGCCAAAGTGAAGTGACTTATCCCAGAAGGACTCCAGTTCATTCACAAACACGTTTTTCTTAAACATGTCTATGATAAACAGATAGATGGTGCCTTCCTCCGCACCTGCCAAGGCCTGCACAGAATGTATTTAAAATAAATAAATAAAAAACTTTTTTTTTTTTCACAACATAAAGACTTGGGCTGTGAACGTAAAGAATGGACTGTGCTGTACTTGCTTTAAAACATCACTAAAGCTTTCTGTTTCACCCAGAGTCGTTCATTTCAAACTCAGCCGTTTTAATCAAGTCCCTGAACAACAGGTGAACGAACAATTAACAAATGGTGTCTTGTTATCCTCACAATGGCGGCGAACAGACTTGCATTGTGGTGGCAGAATTAAAGACTGACTGACTGAGTGCACAGAATGAGCGCAGACAATGGCATCCTCTGAAAAGAGAGAGAGAGAGAGAGAGAGAAAGAAAGAGAGAGAGAGTGAGAGTGAGGGAGAGAAGGAAAGCCTCCCTCCTTGTACTGTACCACTGGAGTGTTGGGTCAGAGTGATGAACTGTAGCATAGTAACAGACAGAAAAGTTTATCAGCGCTAGACACACTGAGCTACCGCTGGCCTCTTTCACATGGTTGGTTTTCACACACTGCCATGGCAACCAGGCAGACGAGTGGGGAGAGAGAGAGAGAGAGAGAGAGAGAGAGACAGAGAGAGAGAGCTGGGCAAAGAGGAAGGGGTCAGGGGTTGGTGAGGGGGGTTACATTGCTGCTGAACTTTCAGAGGTCAGAGAAAGAACAACGAGAGACATCCACCGGACACAAAGAGTCCCTGTGTATACTCTCCTAGTCCAAATCTGCCCCCATGTCAACATGTCTCTCAGTGTGGTGTCCCTGCTATTTCAATATATATGTAACCTGTAAACGTCCTCCTCACAGAGTGACTCAGGGTGTCCCCACCAGCCATACATATCTAACCTGTAAACTTCTAACCTGTAAACGTCCTCCTCACAGAGTGACTCAGGGT
>NC_044495.1:36942210-37059710 GCF_902362185.1 Chanos chanos | reverse complement strand
TCCTTTATTACTTTAAGAACAAAAGCTGAGTTAGACGGGGAAAAAAAAAAACCTCTGTACACGCCATGTGTCTACCCTGACTACATGGTATTCTGTGCCCCCACACAGGGAGTAGCAGCCCTCCCCCCCAACAGACCTAAATTCTGTGTTGTAGTTGTCATCCTACTACAGTTCCCCAACTTACTCAACTCTTAAACCAGTCAAATAACTCAGGGCTGGAGATACAGGGCAAAGAATCTTTTTTCCTCCACTCTCTTATGAATGAAATAAAAGTGTGTGTGTGTGTCTGTGTGTGTGTGTGAGAGAGAGAGAGAGAGAGAGAGAGAGAGAGAGAGAGAGAGAGAGTACGGGGAAGCCCTCATTCCGCTTTAAACCGCCAAATCATGTGTTGGTCTCACACTCAGGGTATGATCAGGACGCCTGTGGCCACCGGGTCACATGATGAAGCGGTACCAGGCGAGAGGTATGCAGACAGAGGCCTGGGGGAAAAAGGGGGGGGCAGAGTGGGGGTGGAGTGGGCAGGAGCAGAGGGCCTCGGCCTCCGTAAAGCCCTGAATAAACTGAGCATTAGAGAGCCCAGACAGTGCGCCAGAGGGGAGCTACCCAAAATCAAAGGTCTGGTCTGAGAGATGTGCCACCGAAGCACATCTCTCCATCTCTCTAACACACACACACACACACACACACATACAAGAAAAATACAGTCACACACTCACTCTCTCTCTCACATACACACACCCGCCTGTGCACATGCACAAGCACACGGACACACACAGACACAGACACGTACAGAGGGTCAGTGAGTTGAATGTGTCCTTGGCAGAGTTAGGCAGGGAGTGTGTCCAGCGTGGCTATTGTGAATGAACTTCGATAAGTGGTGGAAATAGGAGAGCCCTGCGCTAAACGAGCAATTAGCGGCAAAAGAGGTTTCCTAAAATCAGAGAAGGAATTCTAGCTCTAATTCCGTGAGAGCAGTCCATCTCTGAATCTCTCACTGTAGCCTGCCTATGACTAGGTTGTGCTGCTTATGGTCCTGAGGAGAGAAAAAAAAGCAGTTAATCGATAACGCTGCACTTTGAACACTCATCCACATTTGCTTGGCTATATTCAAACAGTCACGGACGAACAAAACGCCCTCTAATGCGGTGGGCTTCTTATGATCAGTGTTCAGTCTTTGTTGGCACTCTGCTCGACAGTGCTCCTAATGACGAACGTATTAGGTAGAAATGCAGAAACTTGACGTCCGTAAACATATCCAATGCAGACAAACAGAATGCAGTTTTTAACTCTTTAAACTGAAAATGGAAAGATACTGTTTGATACTCCATAACTACAAAATGGATCGGGCACCCGCAAAAAAATGCCTGATTGGTTTTAAACATACACAACCTGTTGGTGTGCCTAAGTAAGTTTGTATAATTCAGTTTTACGCCTACTAAAAGGAACCTGTCTCTTACATGCAAATGTAATTGGTGCTATGTAGAAGTGGTGCTATCCTCGAAAGCACGATTTCGACTGGCCTAAAAAAAAATACATTTAATAATCTCAAAAAGAGAAGAAGTCCTGTTGTGATTAACCCTAGGTGACCATCTGACTGCCAGTCAAAGAGTGGCCTAAGGAACTGAATTCACTTCAGAGCTTGCATTGATGTCAATGGGAGGTTAGTAGAAAATGCCATTTCTAAGTAAAACTGACAAACTGGCGAATCTCTGAGCCAACTGCCCAAACGCTGTGTTGCTTTGGTCTCTGTGATTGTGTTTATCTGAGGCAAGCACACACACACACACACGTATTCATGTGTATCTGATGAGCGCTGCAGCCTCGTGTGGCAGTAGTGTAATCGATGGGAGTGGTTTGGCGCTCTCTCTCTCACCATAGACACAGAGAACAAGACTTATGGCACAGCCTGAACGTTGAAGTCTGTAGGAGATTAACAGGGGCAAAAAAAAAAAAAAGAAAAAAGAAAAGGATCTATGACCATTGACCGTCTGGTTAGCATCCTCCTGTTCTTCTAGCCACACTCACTCCTGTTTTCTGTCGGTTCAGCTCCAACTCTGCAAACACAGCATGACCTTTCACACGATATGACCCCCCACATACACACAGGCACGCGCACACACACTCACACACTAGTCTGCCTTTCTCTCATCAGTGTCTTCTGCAGGTTAGTGACAGTGAGGGTGCAGCATAAAGGGAGATATTAGCGAAGGCAAGATTTAGTAGTGTAAGTAACATTAAGACACTCTTCCATCAATAAAAGCCACATCAGGAGAATGAGCGAAGGTGAAACTCCTCAAATGAATAACTGAGAATGTTACACTTGCCAAAGACAACCAAGAATGTAAACAACAAAAAAAAAAAAGGTCACCTGGTGTGGGGATAGTTCTGATAAAATGATGATACTTTGCTCCCCTATCTGCTAAACAGACCTTTATACGAACATTCACAATTTGTCCCTTAACATCATGTTCATGCCAAATTCAATTTGATCTGCTGAACAAACTAAACAAAGGCAAAACTCAGTCATACCAAACCTTCTGAGATTCATTTATTTTACTTCTTGTTCATTTCAGGTGAATTTCAACAAATTACTTGAATTAACTGACTGAGAAATGAACAAAACCATCTTTATTTAAGGCTATATTTGCACACCTACTGTACATACGCATAACTTAAATACATAGATAACAAGCAAAGAGAAAAACAGACGTCAAACCAAATCACATTCCAGGAAATAAGTTACCTAGATACACCTTGTAATGTAATTTAACCCCACAGGCAAAAAAAACCAAACAAACAAAAAAAAAAACCATTGAGTATAGGCGGCATGGGAAAGATCTTCCACGACTCTGACCCTAATCCTCGTGAAGCATAGCCTGATGAGAACCATCCATGACACAGACGCTGAATTTATCCCTGTCTGTCGGCCACAGCCCTCTCATTAGACGGCCCGTGAGCAGAGAGCGAGTTCTCACAAGTCACTCGCTGAGATCATTACAGGAGCTGCTGGTTCAGCTCATGCCAATTCAACCAGCAAAGCCTGCCATGCCTGCAATGGAAAATCCACTCGCTTAGATTTTACACCCGCCTTCCGTCTGTCTGTCTGTGGTCTGGTTCTCACTGAAGAACAATCAGGGCCAGTGTTCTGGCCTGCCTTAGACGGGAAGGGCAGTTCTCTTGGATCAGATCAGCTTAACTGAGTCAACCTCGCTGTGGTCCGCTCCCGGTAAGTTCTGACAAGCATTCCACAGGTGAGGTCTGTTACGGGGCCAATGTGGGCCAAGTGGTGTCAAACCACACACCGCAAAGTTAAAATAAAAATAAGTCAATACAGGCCAGGCATGGACCTGCCGTCCTATTTCAGAGTAGGGACCACCACCATGCTGTGGGCTGAGCTAAAGCAACAAAACACCAAGAAACCTTTCATCTGCATTTAAAGAACACAGCAGGAATGTTGACGTTAGCAAGATTATGCATGATTTGCTCCTTAAGAAACGGTTACCGAGTCGACCGAGCGTGCTCAGTAAAGCCCCTTCTTGAGACAATGTGTTTGTGTTCAGTCTTAGTTCATCAGTTCAGTTTTGTTCACAAAACATCAAACTTGAATATGAATAGGGATGCGATTTAGTCCCCAGTGGAATACATTCGTTACTGGTGCAGTCTCATTGGGGAAAGGAAGGGGTTTCCTCCATGGTACAGTCGAGAGGCCCGAGGCAGTGGGAGGAGAGCTCTATTCACATTGCTATCTGCTCACAACTCTGTGGGCATAGCCAGGAGACATAGACAAACATTTGCTGTCAAAACCATCTAGGGGGGGGGGGAGAGAACTGAATGGTGTCTTTCTGGTTCTGGGTAGTTAATGTGACATGTCTGTTATTCAAATCCCCAGGTGGATGATCCCGGGTAGTGTCCTAACCAGGTGTGTCATCTGGGTGCAGGCGAGGCAAAGGTACACGGGCGAGTGAAAGAGATCTCGGGGCTGTTTACGTGGGTCTTTTTGCTCCTCCCACAACTGGGTTAGTACGTTCAATCGCTTTAAAATTCCTAATATCGCCTTCTCAACCATTCCCCCCTTCTCCTTCTCCAAATGATCCAAATTAACATCATAATAAATCCTGAAAAATATCTGTTTGTCCCAAAAGTGGAGCATATAAACAAATTCTGGGCACAGAGAACTGGCTTAATTTCAATCAGGAGTCAGTAAAAACTGGCGTCTATTCTCTTTTATATAAGAAAACAATGGGGCAGTGTTCCCTGGCTTTGCTAAGTGGCTTCCTGCTGGTTTGTTTAATTACACTGAGAGGAGAATTCAATAGCACGTCGAGATGTTCCCCAAAATAACGGGAATATTTCCTTCAGCTGAGGATTTGACTTCCCAGAGACAGAAGAAGAGAAGAGGAAGAGCCTCTTCAAAATCTTCGTCATCATCAACATCAAATTAACTCACTCACAACTGTTAGATGGAACAGTGGAGGTCTATGAATGAACATTCATAGACAGAGAACATATTCATAAAGCAGGAGACAGCACCAGGGGAAGCGTGGCTTTCTGGGTAAAGGGCCTCTTGCAAAGCTTCAGGATTTCCCAACATCTGATGAAACCGAGAGTTTCAAGCCTCCCAGCATATCACTGTTACATTGTGAGAGGACAAGAAAAGTCTTCTCTAAGATATGTTGTCTGAGGAGGTTTCAAGTTTTCATTTAGCCCCGAGCATTAATACATCCTGAGGAAATAATACATGCAAATATTTACACGGTGTACGCATACGTCCTCGTAACAGTTTAAAGGATGTACCCAAAGGGCTATGGTAGAGGAATCAGTTTCTCATCACATGACACAAACCCTGGAGCACCTTACACTGGAGTCATTCACTACACTCCTCTTTCAAATCTTTCCAACCTCTCAACTATTAAGTTCACTTTATCTGCTTTGTTTTTTAAGGCACAAGGAGCATATTTATATTATTTGTTTGTTCGTTTTCTCCTGTTTTGGACTCAATACAGCACTATGACCATACATGGGCTACCTGTTGCGTACAGAGATGTGTTGACTTAAGCGCTTGTTATGTTCTTTTGTGAGTCACTTTGGACAAAAGTGTCTGGAAAACGACTAGACGAAAATGTAAATCTACATGTGTCTTCTCCCACTCCTTTCAGTGGGTTTGCTGACACAGTGCCTTGCGTGATCATTTTAAGGCATGTTTTGTGTAAATGGTGTTGGTGTATGGGTTTTCCTTGAGGAAGTGGTAAGAAGCGCGTGTATGTACGTTCATAATGTCTTGTCTCACCTTTGCCGATCTGCACAAAGCCAATGATGATGATGAGGCCCAGAGCTAGTAGTTTAGCAGCAGCAAAGATATCCTGGACTCTGGTAGCTGCTCTGACACTGTAGCAGTTCACAGCTGTCAACAACACTGAGAAGATAAAGAAGGAAAAAAAGAAAGAGAGAAAGAGAGGGATGGTTACATACAGTCGGTGCAGACAAGATTAAAGGACAGGTATGTATTCTAACTAAATTATCATTGCATGGTAGGAAAAACCTCCCAGCCTAGCCATGGAAATTATGGCCCTCGACATCAAACGGAGGAGGGGGGAATGTACCCTAGAAGCTTCCGAACAATGCAATTCTGTGCAACTTATTTTGTCCCACAGAGAAAATAACTGAAAATTTTATATTAAATTTGATACTGACCTAATCACTACAAAGCAGTGCTAATAGCCAAAACCCTTTTTATCAGTGGTGAACACAGCATCTCTCCTGGCTAACATTTGTACAACGGTCCTGACGGTCAGCTCTCTCTCCTCAATACCAGGTGTGTCAGTTGATTCAGAAGAGCTGAATCATATCACTTTGATATGTGAAATGAATTTAGGCTATGCCATTAGTGGGTCAAGCCATTGCATGTACCTGTTGCAACCACTCCTGGGCAATATTGATGTGCCTTTCAGAAAAAGAGAACACACCATACAAAAGGGCAATACAGTGCTAAACCTCTCATGGGGTTTTGTATAGGTGTATGTATTGACACAACCTGTGAAATTCGGTTATACAGCGGAAGCCTCGTCTGACCCCGAGAACTGTGTGTGACTCACATAAAGAGACGGCCCCTTTCATCATTCAGAGTTAGCCCAGTCCAATGCACTGCTCTGACATGTAGAGCTAGGCCCAGTATCCACCCACCAAAAGGCAACTGATCCCTTTACCACCCATGCCACAAGGTCTGTATGTGGGAGCAGAGCTAGGGTAGGAAAGGCTTGGGTATGTGTCATGTGCTAAATAGGGAGGACCCAGGGCAGTTGAGAGAATGCATAAACAGATTCTTAAAGGCATAAAATCCAGAGGCGCCCCCCCCCCTTGTCTACTGCCCCAGAGGCCCCCCCATTAAAAGTGATTAACTTAGGAACACTTCAAAGCCTCGTAAGCTGTAAATCAGTCTGGGCACCAATGGAGACCCAAACCCATTGGCTCCTGAGTTCACCCACAACACAAAGGGGGACTTGTGTGTGGAGCTAAGGGAAGGGAAGCACAGAGGTACAGTCAAACACAAAAAAAAAAACACATGCAGGCAGCCAGCAAATGCATGCATCCGTGCACACACACACACATGCACACGCACACACGCGCACACGCACGCACACACACACACTCACAAAGATCAATGCTTGAAAAAGTCAGGATGAGTGTATTTTGTGTTTGAGGATTTTTCTATCAGACTGACTACGTTAATACTACTTCACTGGTGAATATTTGACCCCACAAACATCACCACCCTCAGCAGCTACTGCATGTCCCCCATGCATGGGACCTCCCTTTACAGTTACACATGAAAAGTCTCAATGTAATTATCCAACACCAGAGGCCACTCCCCAACCACCTCACTTCCCCCTCCACCCACCCGCCCTTGTTGAGCGTCAAGAGGAAAATAGGTCGCTGAATCAATGTAGCACCACGGTAAAACAGATATACAACTCCTGCCCGTGTGGGATCAGCTGTAACAGATCCACTAGGCTCCTGAGGCCACCACACTACTGTCCTTGACTAGAGCAAGTGCAGCACATCTTAGACTCACCCAGCTGCACCTGCTACTAACCACTGTTCATCTCTCTCTCTCTTCCTAACCCACACTTAAGCTCTAGGGGACTCTGCTTTATCGTTTAACATTGACACATCAGAGTCTGGAACTGGATTAATAATCATATACACCTTACTCCGTTACTTTGATGAAGCATTCATAGATAGAGAGGGAGGGAAGGATAGGAGAGATAGAAACAGTTTGAAAGTCTCTGGTTTTGATTTACTTAGCTAATTGGTTGTTAGAGCTCAAGCTAATGCCTCCCTAATCCAGACTAGCTAAATTCTTCCTGAGCACTGCTGGACTATAACGGTTACTTGGCAGCGATTGTAAACAACAGACAGCCTAGGCGTACAACATACAGAAAAAGTAGTTATCTGAGATTACCACAGTAACCCAAATCACACTTTCAAAAGACTTTCTTGGGAGCTGTGTCTGAATTGTATTAAATCAGTATCTGGAGACTGGTTTGGTATGAACTCAAACGAGCAATACAAAAGTATGTTACGCATACTTAAATATGACAACATTCTTGACATGTCATCAAATTATTGAAATTTTCAAATTTGAACTTAAATTTTTGTCCGAGGGGGACAAAGACAAACAGGGGATACTAGAAGGCTACTTTTTATCTCTTACTACGTCTGACTAAATAAACGCCCTGCGCTGTGTTTCTGAATGGACAGACGCTGCGAAATTGAACTGCGAGATCATTATGGCGATTATTAAATAGAATTAATTTTGGTTGTTATAAAAGTAACTGCCACTTTCAACAATACATTCTGCACTACTTAAAAGCTACAATTTGGCTAACAGATTCGTGCTGCCCAACTATAATTTTGCATCTGGCGCTTGTAACACGATGTCTGACTGACAGACTACCATAGTACCGCGAGTTTCTATCAGCGTAAAGCACGCAGCGTTCTTTACTTAACTACACAGACTAGTTTCACGCGCGGAGTTTCCGCGCCCATCCACAGAGAGATGATGAAATAATTCAGCGTTTTACAACAGTGCTTGGTGTGTTACTACCTCAATACTACACCCATCTCAAAATCGTGATGGAAGCGCATAGCGCATCCCCCTCAGTTTCACAGGCGAAAAAAGAACACATACATAACGCAATATTTTTGTTGGAACAGGCTTAATACTGTCTGTACTTTACTGTTTCTTGCCTTCTTTTTTGCGTGTACGCTAGTTCCTTCCGGGATGTGTCAAAATGACGAAGGCGATCTACTACTGCTTACCATGCTTGTCGGAAGAAATAATGTGACAAGGCATTGGTGCCTTTACAATTGTGAATCTGTTGAGCAACGGAAAAGATACAATGTGGTCGACAAAGAGAAAAACAGAAAGGTTATTAAGGTGTGGGTTATTTATCAGTATTCTCTGTTATTTGGAGTTTATTACTTACAAATGCAGAGACAGGCGACGAGTTTAGCTCCAGAGTCAGGTACTGGGCAGTCTGGGAAGATGGGCTTCAGGAGGTATGTAGCGAAGACATAAGCGACAATGTACTGCGAGGACGGCCGAATGATAAGCAGCTCGATCCACAGTTTGAGGAATGCCGGCAGAGAGCCGTATACGTCGAGGATGTAGGCATAGTCTCCCCCTGATTTAGTGATGGTGGTCCCCAGCTCGGCGTAGCATAAGGCACCTATTGTTGAAAACACTCCACACACAGCCCAGATAATCAAGGACATACCAACGGAACCGACTTCTTTAACCACTCCGGTTGGTGTCACAAAGATGCCGGATCCTATGATGGTACCCACAATGATAGCCACGCCATTCACAAGAGTTATGGTTCTTTTTAAAACAACAGTCTCGCCTCCGTTGACGTTGCTTGTCTCTTTATCTGGGCTTCCCAGTGAGGGGCTCCCTGTTTTGTTCGTGTTGCCGTTTTCCCCACTACCGGGAGTAAGCATCTTTTCGGTCACCTGCTTCTCCTCTTCGTGGCGGTCAGCCGAGGAATTCGAATTTCTTTTCTTCAGGCTTGACATTTCTGCTTCCCTTACAAACAAAGCAGTCTGCTTTGTTGTATTTCTGCTCTCGAATGTTCTAAATAAACCAGAGTCAACTTCGTCTGACTATCTCGTTATCGCTAATCAGCAGCACAGAGTCTTAGCCAGCTCACAAAAGCGTGGTCTGTCTGAATAAGAGCTTGGCGTACAGAAGACGCGTTGTGAATAGCATCTCATGGTTTTGACTGCCTGTTCTTCCTTCTCCACCGCGTCATCACCCTACGCACCTGAAAGCTGCTGACTCCTCTTTAGCGCCACTGATTAAAGTGGCTGAGATAAGTATTGTACCTTAACCAGCTGAACTGGTTTTGATATAAGCGCAAAGTGAATATTGTAACAGATTTGTCATAGATCTATTTTTTTCCAACGCAAAAACCTGGAAGGATTTTAGCGCCCCCCCCTACGAGGTGTAATAAAGTTTAATGGACCGCTCAGGAACAGTCTGATTGCTCGGAACTTTCTTCTTCCTGACAATACTAAAACATTGAGCGCCTTTGAATTCCCACGTCCAGAATCTCAGAAACCTGCCGTGGGTTGTGAAAGTATGAAAAGAAAATATCTCCCTCTTCGTTAATTTCCTGCTTTCAGGTTAAAAAGGGGTATGGGACCCCAGCTAAATTTAACCTAAGGGTCTTAGTAATATTGCTTCCTAATTAAATACAGCAACCCTTAGCTTGTGTGTGTGTGTGTGTGTGTGTGTGTGTGTGTGTGTCCTAGACAGATCTATTGTTTCATCAGTATTGTGATGTGCCAGTTTTTTTTTTAACTTCTGGAGACCTCAGGAGGGTTGGGACAAAAAAAAATGTGTGTTTTATTGACGAACTCACATGACCTTTTCTATACCACTCCCCAAAAAAGAGTGAGCTATGCAAAATTTGTCAACACTTTTACTGAGCCAGAAGTAGCAACTGATGTACTCAGCGTACTCAACACTGATGTCAGACTCAAACCGATAATTTACTCCTTTCATATTTGCCCATTATCCCTCATGACCTCTTTTTACTCTCCCTTTTTCACTTGACCCTTTGCCCAGTTGTCATTTTTAGCTCTCCCTTTCCATGCTGCACTGACATGTGCCAATCAATAACATATTGACTCAGGTGAAAGTCGCATCAGGTCCACCTTGCCAATCTTTGTCCCGTCAGAAGTGGTGCGATGACTCCAGATGGAGGAGTAGTGCTTTTCCTCTCTCTGGGGTGGGAGCAGGGTGTGAGCGACCTGATTTCATGGTATTGAGGGAGAGAACTGGTACTGGTCAGGAAGAGAAAACAATCACCTCCCTCCTGAGAAAGGAGCTCACGGAACGTTGCCTCACAGGGACAAAAGAGAGGAGCTGAGACGTCTGCCCAGATTTCATGGAAAAAACAACATGGTTTATTATGAGATGTGAGAATGCACCAGTGTTCTCTGACCCCAAGTGATGCTTCTGTCCTCTACAGAGTGGAAATATACCGGCCTTGGACTGGCTGAGCAAAAAGGTTCCCTCTCCCTCATTAACCAATGCCTCTTTGTATGTATGAACATTTGTGAGCTTATTAGCTGTATCGTAGCTGTGAAGTGTTGACAAACATGCATATTCACAAAATGGAAATAATTTCTGAGGTAAATTGATGTTATTTCAGTGTGATTGAATTTCACTAAACGCAGGGGCGATCTGTCCACATGATTAAATATGGAACTGTTGTTTCCAGAGCAGCCAGAGCGATTCATTTCCTGCATTAGCTAGTTTGTATTTTACTCAGGTGACCCCATTTTACTCAGGTAATCCCATTATACTACAAATGTTGAAGCACATTCTTTATAGTACAAGACAGACTGTTCTTCACGTCACCATATTTTTTTTTAACAGGTTGTCCTATGCTGCAGAGAGTGCATCTCAGCATTTGTAGTATGAGTGGATTACTAGACAGACGGCTCCTGACCTCATCATATTTGTTGAACAGGCTGTGGAAAAAGTGCAAGACATTCATCAGAAAAACGGATTTTGGACAACTGGGGAGGAAGGCAAGCTGGGCCACAGTTCTGAGAAACGTCTAGAGAGCCCAGATTCCTGTTTATAAAGCAGTTTCAGGATAAACCCAGCTCTTCTTTTGGTCTAAATATAACCCCCCAAAGAACAAAAACCGAGGGGGAAGAAACTGTTCTCAAATTAGACTCTTTCATCTGTTTCCTCCATTCATCTAGAAAAAACCTTGTCATCATTTGTGTGCTCTGAAGATCTGGAACTTTCTTTCTCTCTGAGAAGTTCTTGGTGATGGCAAGGCTGTAAGACGTTGAGGGACAGATGAGCTGATCACCAAGACTCCATCAGCAGAACTAGGTAACAGTTTGAAGTATGGATTCTGTGCCATTTATTAAATTAGTTCATTTTTTGTTTGTTTTTCCTCCCAAGTTCAAAGAATAAGCTCTTGAACTTTCCACACAATGATGGGAAACCCTGTCGCGTTTAGAAAACGCTTCAATAAAAAAAAAAAAAAGAAGAAAGAAAGAAAGAAGAAAAAAGAATGGCATCTCATCCAGTTTTCATTACCCCCTCAGCCAATGACAACAAACACAGGCCGGAATCTTTTTGAACCAGGTGGAGACAAAACTCAATGCAGGTTTCCCAAGCATTCTTAAAAAAAAAAAAAAAAAAAAACCACTCCCCTAGCTGGAATATTCTGTTTTGTCTCCTCAGAAAATGTCTGGGCTGAATTGTTCTGCAAGCAGTTCAGAACCTAGAGCAAACCTCATCAGTCAGAACAGAACAATTAGATGAAAACCATTGATATCAGTGTTTGATAAAACTTTTGTCAGTGACTCTGATGGTTGAAAATAGGCTAAGATCAGCTTCACAAAAACCTGTTGGAGCCGTTGCTTACTGAAGCGTAAATTAATGATATTGGTCAGTAATTCTTACAACCTTGTGCTGAGCCTTGAATCCCTGATCCAACGGATAGAAGGATAAACTTATGTCATTTTATTACATCTGAAAGCTTTAGCTGGAGTAGCGAAATCTCCAAAATTTGGATTGTGGTCTGTGATTTGACAAAGCGATGCTTTGAAAAAATGAATTAAAGAAGCAGTTCTCACTCTTCTCCGCGTGCACCAACAAAATGGATCTGAACTGGTCAGAATATTCACGAATTACAGTCTACAGCGGTTGTGACCCTTTCTTATCATTGGGTCTGAGGCACAAATAAACCACAGTGTGTTTTCAGTTTGTTACTCCAAGCTGTTGTCCTTCAAATCAACCTTGAATTGCACAGACTCTTTCCCCATTATGTAATATTGTAGAAAATACAAAGATTAGATATAAAGGGAATGGTGTTACCTATTCTAAATATGGCACTGCTGAATAGCAGCTCAGGTTATGGATTACATACGATAACCTTTGTATTACAGAATAACCTTTGTATACAAAGATTTCTTTAGTGTAACATTCCGTCTAGAATATTTCTGGAAAAATAGTAAACTATAAAACGATTAAACTTTTGCCTTTTAATACAGAGTGTAAACACTAGGGCCTTAGAGCCATTAACTGATGTGGGTTAACACAGCCAAAGAGACAGGTTAAGCAAAATCCTAGAAATAAATCATTTATCAGTGCTTAATTATGGTCACACAAATGAGGATTTTAATGTGTTATATTATTTATATTATTATTTTCCTTTAACTAGAATAGTGAATAGAATACCAACTAACCAGGTTTACTTACTAGCTTCAACAGTCAGACTGTTTCTCAAAGGTTGTTTTGTCACACTCTGATTTGGTGACTGTTACTGTGGGAGGGTCACTGTGTTTGCAATGCCTGGGTCAAGTGTTAACACTACTAATATCTGTCATAAAACTAGGCCTGTGAGTACATGGTCAGAAGACATGGTTGCAGTGGCTAGAGTAGCACTGCTTCTTTATCCTAACAGAGCATAGTCTGGAGTGAGTGGAAAGGAATGCCATAGTAATTGTACATGGCAACAATCTTAATAATGTTTTAATGAGCAGAGGACAATGTAAGAATTTTGAAGAAAATCCTCCATGATACAGTGAAACAACAATTAAAGGCAAAGACACGCTTACACTATTGTTGTTTTTGAATTGAATATTTTATTAATATCTACAGGAGTGCAAAGGCCGGGGAAAGTTGTTTTGTATGAAAGTGAAAGAAACAGTAATGAAAGTTCTTCAGCGTCCTCTGTAGAGCAAAGGACCAGTGATCGTACTGTGACCTTACAAACAATCAAAAAAAATCACTCAAGTAACAAGTTCTACTGACAAAATCCTATCATTCAAGCTCATTCTGTCTTACACAGCTCTCTGTTCTTCAGTCTAATTAAAGGAGAGTTCATGTACAAATTGACAAACACTCTGCATTTTGAACGGAATGGAAAAACAACATTCATCTGTCAAAGTACAGACTTTCCTTTCATACAGGACAAGATTTAACAGACAGAACACCACGGTCTGTGTTCTATAATATTTTTTATGACATGGACGAATGCTTATACAATAAAAGTCCGGGGCCGGGGGTTTGTGTTTGATGTTTCATGCCTGAGACCCAGGAACTTCCCTCTGATACATCCAGCACAACATCCACCTGATAGTACAGCTGGAAAGAGTCTATCAGGCACCTGGTACAACAGTGCATGCTGGGAAATGGATCCTCACAACCCTCTTCCCTTACAGCAGCGATCCGCAGGGAACGGGATCTGTAACTGCCTACACTAAAAACAAACACATGTAACACAAGGTCCCTCCTCAGACAACAGTACTCTGCCTCATTCTCTGTTGAAAAACAAAACAAAACAAAAAATAACAGCAACAACAAGATAAAAACGCTACACTAGTAAATAAAGTAAGGCATAGATATGAATCAAAATCATTTAATGAAGACTGTGCGCAAGTATGCTGGACTTCATTAATAGGCAGCACTGGCAAATGTTAAACACGGTAATGTTTATATGAGTAGGGCTAAATAAATGTAAAAACAAAAAAAAAAACAACGCCCACAAATTCAGAAAAATGGAAAACTGTAAATCATTAGTGTTTTTCACAACCAATCTGTGGAAAAAAGGGGAAAAGAATCACATTCAAAATCACTCAAAATAAAAAAAAAAGCAATTCCCTCATGCAAACTGATAAAAAATAGAAGGAAAAAAGGAGAAAGACACAACCCACTCTCAGTATATTTGAATATGTACAGCAGTCTCAACCCATACAGAGTTACTGCACCATCTCCACCGCAAACGGCGCCTTCACACGGCCGTCAACACAGCTTAATAATCAAATACCCAGAAAGTATTGTTCTCAGACCTCCTGATACAAGGGAATATTCATTCTCTCCCTCTCTCTCTTTCCCACATGGGGTGTGCGTGCGAGCCTGTATGCCCTTTGCTATTTCTCTCTGTTTGGACAGAAATGTCCAGCTTTCCAATCGACTTAGACTCACACTGCATCACAGCTATTGACCCAATAGAGAGGGAACCAGGTGGCCCCATTCACAGAGAGAGGCCTCATCAGGGGATGGTTTATCCAAGAACATTGTTATTCTGCCATTTCAGAGACGACCGTCCAATCACTGGCTGTGAACAAGTCGACCGCCAAGCCGCCGCCCCTCTCTCTTCTAACTTTCTCTCTCTCTCTCTCTCTCACACCTCACCCTCCCGTACTCTCCTTTCATAGAATCAATCAGACCACAACCTCTCCCTCTTACTTTCCTACACACACACTCTCAACATGCACTGTATCAGATAAACTCAACTGCCTATGACGTATGTGTGTCATAAGTGTAACGTATCAAGATCACATGATACTTGTGCCTATCAAAGTCTAACAAAGGACGCAGGATTATTCTTTTCTTTTTTTTTCCTTGGAAAAGCAAAAAGGAATGCTGTAAATAAATGCCTATTGCTTTTAATCTGCAGCTCTCTCTGCTGGTCCCACTGTAGGCGCTGATTCAATTTAAGCATGTAGCTCTGTCTCCCCCTAGCGGTGACAATGGTAAATAAAGATGGGGGGGGGGGAGAAGAAATCCATCTCTTTGCTGTCAGCTGAGAAGGGAGCAGAGCAACAAGGCACGTGTGGATAACAGAACAACATTCACAAGAGAGGATTTAAGGTTGAAAAGAATAAATGAAATTACACAATACATCTGACAAACATATATGTTCAACATAAAACAAAAAACCCCAAAAACATCCCACGTTTAAATCTCTGATTACAGCGAACCAACTCAGATTAAAAAAAAAAAAAAAAAAAGGCAGCCAAGATCGATACATCGTAACTGGGAGGGCGCATGAATTTTTGTTATGTACAGGTCATAGTTAATGCATAGCTATATGAGTTATTGATTAGATGAGAGTACACTGAAGTGTGTGTGTGTGTGTGTGTGTGTGTGAGTGTGTGTGTGTGTGTAAACACACATATGAATGACCAAGAGTGACGCTGAAGGCACTGAGGTATGGTCTCATTTAGAAACGTGCCACTCCAGCTAAAACTTGGACTTCATCTAGAACATGAATATATTGAGTGCAATACACCAGAACCTGACAGTACTATTGTGCGTATTAACTACATGTAACAACTTCAGAAGTTCACCAGAGCCATGCTCCAGGACGGTGTATCGGTGCATCATAAGGCGTTTAAAATATCTGTAAAAGATATACATAAATGTTATGTAAGGGTCTCTATCTACAGGCGTCTACAGCAGTGTCACTGATATTTTGTGCTACATTCCTGGAAGATACACTCTATAGCTCTTGGTCTCAGTTTAAAAAAAAAAAAAGATAAAGTGTGTTAAAATAGTCAAAAACAACTGTGTAGCTTCCAGTTTAAAAGGAATCTCTAGGGCAGTTGACTTTGTGCATGTTCTCTGACTACAAACCTCCAACTTTAAGCAATGTAACCATGACAACCTCAAGGCTTATGGAAATAATTGCAAGTTATCCCTCTCTTATTCACTAGAGGGTACTGTTTCTCTTTGCAACTTGAAACGCTGGGTGACAGCATACACAATCCATCCACTGTAAAAGTCCATCACCTTGACATGAAGATAGATGACTCAAAAATCTAATTATAGAGTATGGTTATTCACACCACAAGTCAAATTTCACTTTCATAGCCTTGTCGATGAATGAAGGATTTAAAAGGTTTACATAGTGTATTAGTCTTGATTTGTTTGTAAAGCTGGGTGTGTCAGAAAACTGTGATAAATGAGTTCTCCCTTTATTTCTAAACAATGTCAATGTTATTTGACTATTTGAGGTTTTTACATATGAATCACCGGTCTGTTGACTGGTCAAGTTAAAATCCAAACCTGTCTGGAAATGATGATGGTGACAGAGATACTTTTGCCTCGCGGAGGGCAACTGGGAAAACAAAGTGGAGCTGGGAACTGGGTGTTTCAAAGTGGAGTCAGTGAAAGTTAAACCGCAGTATTTGGACTGTCACTGGGTGTTGGCACCTCCTTTAGGAAGGGAGTGAAAGAGGAGCGGACCGTGCGGCCTTTCAGTGGCTGCTGAACACGGAAATTGTTGACCATGCTCTTCTGCACCTCCTCCTCAGCCGACGTGAAGAGCAAACTCCGGAATACGGCCAGCTGAGATGGACAGAACCAGAGAGAGAGAGAGAGGGAGAGAGAGAGGGAGAGAGAGAGAGAGAGAGAGAGAGAGAGAGGAAGAGGGGGGTGGGGGGCGAGAGATGGAAAAAACATTTGGTGTGAGACACACAAGTGAAAATAACGACTGGGGCAGAAGTGAAGGGGAAAAAAACAGAGCAGAGAACAGGGAGGTGTGTTCACAGATGTTAGGGAACCACTGTGACATCAGCAGTCAATCAGTCGCCTGAATTCTATTCACCAACCAGACTGTCATGGAACAGACAGTACATTCTGTCCTTCTGCCAGACAGACAGACAGACAGACACACACACACACACACACACACCAAATTTGGACAATGAGGAGGTTGGAGGAACTAGACAGTCTGAAACTGCCCTAATCCATCATCAAACCTTACATCACTGGACCTTCAAATAGCACTGCTTCAGGAAAGCCATATCAGGCACGACTATCTAAGGAAATTCATTGTAGAAATTATGCTTAAAATAACTGGGGTATAGTTAGGCTTATAACTACTTTTCTCTCCAATGTGCTAAATCTCAGTTCCTCAAAGTTTCTATTAAATGGAATGACTCTTATCTATGTACCACATAATGGCTCGTTTTTGACATTGTACGTTTTTTCAGACATATTCACCGCTCGCTTCCTTTAGATTTGAAAAAGAGGCACTCTGTCGTCCGTTCACAGAAAGCTCCACAAATTCTCAAACGTGTTTCTTGTGTCAAAGTGCCTACCTGATCATGGCTGACTTCGATATGCTGTTTCATGACAATCCAGGTCACAGCCTCGGTCAGAGGGGGGGTGGTCAGGGACCCTGCATACGTCCAGTAATCGTCAATGTTCTTGGGCAACAGACAGGCAGGGTCAAATTTGGTGAACTCAACAGCGCTTCCCTGCAACGAGAGAGAAAGAGAGAGAGAGAGAGAGAGATGGAGAGAGAGATCTATTAATAAGTTAAGATTACCCATGCAGATTCTAATATTCCCCTCGGATCACGGTGACCTAAAACACATTTCTATTTAACATTCTGGCTCAGCTGTGACTTGGAGAACACCACCATTGCTATTCTGCAAGCTGAAAGATAAGAGGTTTATATGCATGACTTTGTCTGGACGATATGTTTTTAAGTTCTTATCGAGCTCACCTCTAGATACGCACAGCTACGCAAATCTCATTAAGAACAACAGTCCTTGACCTCACCTTGTGTCTTATGGCAGGTAAAGCATCCACCAGCTTCTGCAGCCCCTCATGTCTCTTTCCAATCTGAAAAGGTACAAAGAAAAACATTAACCACACAGACAGGAGCCAGTGGAAAAAGAAAAAACCTGACTCTGCATTTGACACAATGTATTAATTGTGAATATTTAAAAGAATAATGAAAGAACAGACCGACTATTCTAAGCGAAACGTCCTCTGCGCTGAGCGCACGGTTATTTTTGATTCGAGATAACATATACTGAGAATCTTTCAATTCACCTCATAATGAACTTCAAAAATGTCTGTATCTGGATACTGTTTACTTTGAAGTTGCCTTTGTGAAGAGTGAATATTAAATGGCTTCAGGTGCGTTATGTGGAGACTGACACTCCGGTGCCTCATGGAGCAATACCTTCAGAAAGACTCCGATGACGGCCAGACCGTTCTCCTCCATCACGGCCTCCTCAAACAAACTGTACTTATCAGAGTTCCAATGAACCAGGTGCAGCTGCGGAGAAACAGAGCAGGCCACCAATGAAACCCCTGTTACACATGTGTCCAGGTACCAATTGGTTTAAACCTAACTTCAAATACCTTTTCATGGTGCAACGTAAGGGTAAGATTTCACGATGTGCTAATATTGTTTGCCAAACAATAGTCACCCATCCAGTTTCAAAAGCTTTCAGCTTTCCATCAGAAAGCAGTTCTCTCTGGGTGTTACTCATTTTTATCTTTGGTTTGATACAATGAGCCAATCCCAGCTGAGTATCAGTTGACATGCTGTTATTCAGGGCCTGGTCAGACCGGGTTTCCACAGAGAGGAGAATTAACTCTGCAAGAACTGGACCAAAGCCTGGTGTGAGAGGCAAGCATATCAGTTACACTGACTGCTGCACTCTCATTGGCCACAAAGAGGTCGACTGTTCTGAAAGCTGACCCTTCACTCACTTGCTCACTCTCACACACACACACACACACACACACACACACACACACACACACACGCTGCACCTGGTGCGTTGAGAGCCTTGACAAGTACATATTCCCACCACCCTGATGGACAGGAGGCCAGACTTACACACACGCACACACACAGATGGAAGTGTAACGAGATGGGCGCTGGCTGAAAATAACCTTAGTCATTGAACTGTGCTATGTGGCTCATACAGTGAATGGACTTCACAGAGTACATTCCACAACTCCTCTAAATAGAAAGCTTTCCAAATATGCCAATTTCCTCCTTTCACTTACGTAACAAAGAACAATAAAAAAGTGACTTCAGGTACACTCCTGGTATTGTAGTCATGTGGTATATGAAGAAGGAAATTATCCTGATTTATAGGTTCAACAATGAAGGGTAAATATGTCACACATATTATACATAATTTGGTTTCAGTGCCTAACACTAGGTTTCTTCAGTGAACCTTCTGAGAATCTCTCATGTGACTTTCTGCAGTAAAGGAAAAGACAGCCTACCTCAGCAGGGTACAGTCTCCGATCCACTGTGTGCTCTGAACCCCACGAATTATTCTCCCCCCAGTGAAAATGGAACTGGCACAGTCTGAACTGGTCCTCCAGTGGGCCACCTTTAAGAGCTGACGGGACCAAAAAAAGCACTGTTAGACACCCTTAGAAACTGCTTAAAAGACACACAAAAAATATGTCACCCCCCAGAAAATAACAACACCACAAAGTTGTGATTACCGTGCTGTATTATAATCCCCTGAAACACAAGAAATTAACAACTTAATTAATCAAGGGAGAAACGCAAACACCTACTGGATTTGTCAGTGGTATCGTCGTACTCAACAAGGAATGAGTATCCGTTGTTCCATATCTGCTGACAAGTCCTCGGATCATACTGCGGAGTCAGCGGCTTGAGACGCGGGTCAAAGACGCTCTTACGCACTACGATGTCAATAGGAGACTGACGGTCACCCCCCGGGACGGCAAGGGGTTCTTGCCACATTGGATGCACTAAATTGAGAAAGAATAGGGAAGGTGAGAAAGCAGGGAGGAACAGACGGCAGAAAAAATCTATCAGCATCACAGGCCAAATATTGTACATAAAAGACAAGTCAAGCGTAAGAAAAACAAAACATACTTTCTGTAGTATATTCTGCTGCTTCTCGCGCCTCGTTGCACATAATAAAAAGTCCCAAAGATCTGAAAGTTAAAATCTCCAGTCGACGGTGATAAAACGTATATTTAACAAGGAACAAACAGCACGTTAAGTTCGCTCTGTCCTTCCTTGATCCTCGTGCGAGAGAAATGCTTGGAAATAAATGAAATACTTCCTCCTGAGTCTTGACTCACTAATTCCGGCCGATGTACAAAATAGTAAGACGTGGGGAACCTCAAGAAAGTGACATTCGGAATGTCTTGGCAAAAGCTCACAAAAGCTCCCAGCAGGATCACGATCAGCACGGTTTAACACCACACTAGTAAATATGCTTTTGATCAAATTTTTGTCCGAAGAAATTTTGCAAACGAGCACTAAACACTCAGCCTCCTCTTGGCATACGCGGTTGCGCCTTTTCTGGGAATATGTTTTACCATATTTTGATGTGGTTCGGACTGAAAGTAAAGTCCGTCGCATCGCTGAGATTCATGTGATGAGCAATAATGAAAACCCCCGGGACACATAACCATGACATGGCTCTTATGTGGTAGAAATACTGGACACGGGCCCATAAACCATCATATACAAGCGCCGAAAAGTTATGGTTGAAGTTATATTTTAAATGGTCTAATTTGGTACTGGGCAAAAATGTGAGTTTGGCACCTGATCCTCGTCACACAGACTGGTCCTGCTCTGGCACAGCTTGATAAAGTCTTTAAATACTCACATCTTTTCTTTCAAATCTTTAATTTATGAAACCATAGACGAAGTTTTTGTACATGTGAATGTAGTAAGTGCACGTGGGTATATACGACCCCATGTGAATTGGTGCCTCACTTGAAGACTTGAAGTGTCGTTCATTCAAGCCTTTCAGTAGGTGTTTTTTTTTCCTGAAATGCATTCCCTTTAAGTACAGAGGCGACACAAACTCGATTTGTGTGAGATACTTTATTTGTGGCTTGAAGAATGAAAAAATTAACACCACGTCCGAATTAAGTGTAACTCTGTTCTGTATTTCACTACTGGTTCAATCGTTTTTCATTTCGAAATTAAAAACAGAACATTCAAGCAGATGTCTCAAAAGGTCGTTGACTTCTCGTATGTGCTCTTTGCTTGTTTTTGATCATTACAGTTTATTTTAGGGTCAAAATTAATATGCGATGTTTGAATGACCCGGATGTAAATCGATAGCGTCATAGACCCTTGGGTCGGGGATAACTTTAGCTGTTGCTTAAGTAAGTGCTGATGTGCTTCTAATGTGAATCTCTACGTATTTTTATATATAGCAAGAGGGTGACAGTTGCAGACACACACCTATGTCATTTTAACAATTTTGTCCCGAGCACGAAGTCTTCGGACACTCATCGCGGAACATCATCGTCCAGCATCCAGCTGCGAGAGACCCATGCGATTTTTTTTCATATGTTAATCCTATTTATCATGACTTTCTTTAAAGCAGAATAAGGTTCCCGAGTGGACATTGTCGGCACACGGCCAGTCCTAACTTAACTCTCAGGTCTGCTCTGCTTACCCTGAAATGTGCTGCATTGGGCATTTTTCATATTCATAAGTATTTTATTTCTAGAATTTGTGTGGTGAAAGCAATGGAGACAATTACAATTAATTTTTGGAGGGGGGTGTCATTTTACGCAAAAATGAAAGCATTTCCTAATTTAATGTGTGCCAGGAAACACTGATCTAAAATAAAAAGCTGTTTCCTTGTTTTCCAGTTTTCAATTTCAAAACGAAAACAAATGAACGCAACGTACACAGATTCACTTTTTCCTATTGTTTTTTTGTTTTTTGTTACTTCATCCACACAGTCTCCGTCTTTGTCAGTAATACGTAGAATCTAATAACTTTTTTATCTGTGCAGTGAAACTGCGGGCATGTGCATACAACACTGGTTTTATTTTTCTTATATTCTCATGATTGGTTTTACGGCCCCTCCTTCGTCGTATGCTTCTCACATGCTAGTTCTCCATTTCACCTGTACGATTTTTTTTTTAAAAGAAAATCCCACACAAATGATTTTTTCCCTTTTCTATAGCGCAATTCCGGTCACATTATCATCATTTCAGCAAATACAACAATTTGCAAATTGAACAAGTGTTCACAGTATAAGGCGTCCACAAGTAAAGAGATGACAAAGCACAGGCATAAAAATTCCACACTCTTTGCCAATGGAACTCATGTTTTTGTCTGGTGCGGACAATAGTGTACTCGACTCTGACCCGGAAGTGAGAAAAACTTGCACATCCCACCACAACCACACTTCTGATGAAATCCACTCCTCTGTTTTCTTTGACCTTAACATCTGATTTAACCCTTTACCTAATGTAAACACATCACAATATGGAGCTCGAATGAAAAATCGCATTAGCTCGTTCATTCGAGGCATCAGCGATGTTACAAAGAAGTTAATGTAACAAATCATATAGCATAATCAGCTTTGAAGAATGGAAAACAACAGCACGAATCTCTGGCAGTATATGAGCCAGAGATGAGATGGTTTGACTATTTTACGAGTTATTGCATCATACAATCAAATCGTCCTCAGATCTTACCTTGGGAAAGAACATATTTGCTGGAGCACGCTGTGAGATTGCATCTACGAACGGGTACCCAGCGTTGGGCTCTTGCTTGCTTGACGAGATGTCGATGAAGTTGACGACCGATAGGAGATACAATAGCTGTGAGAGTCACCATAATTCTCAGATGACACGTTTTAAAACTTCAATACAATATACTGAATATTTGAAGCGTCTGACAGTTGAGACGTCTAACACATATGGGTGATTTCCTGTAATCTGACAAGTTCGATTTGTAAATTTTACGCCGCTTCTGCCCTCGGGCGATTGTAATTTTCCCTCTGAACCAGTTCAGCGAGGTATTTAGTTAAATGATGCTAATGCTAACGCCTTTACTCGTCGAACTGCGGTATTGACTGTGTTGTTTGCGTCGTCCCGCTGCTTTACCACCCGGATTGGTGGGCCGGAAAATGGGCAGGTTTAAACTATCCAAACACACGCTCTGATTCGTATTCTAGATAGTTCCATGTGTGGGCCAAATTTTATGATCTATTTCCTTTCAAAACCGAACGTCAACGTAGTTATGAACGACTTTTTAAATGACTTTTTAAGTGGTAACGTGGAAGGTGAGCACAGAAGATTAAAAGATCAGTGCGATGGAAGGGGAACACTGGAGGGGTCGTGCGGTTGTAAACCAATCATCTTTCCCCTTCGAGGGGCGTTTGTCTTACGCAAAAGCTACATGAGGGCGAGAAAGTGACAAGTCCATACAGGTGTTGAAGAGGCGAAGAACAATAACTCTGGGCAACACAAGAATTAACAATCTTCTGGTTTTACACAAGTATCTGCTACAATGAAGGTCATGAAAATTGCTTTTGAATAAAACTCCCTATAAACCCCAGCCTCCCGTATAAGTGTGCAGAGTATTAAAACAGATCAGAGAGATCGAGTTTTGGTAGTATTACGACAACAGTACTTAACTGTTCCAGTAAGTTTACAAAACTTGCCAGAGGGACATGAAATACTGATTACATGTACTGATGACAAGATTATGCAATCTTCACATCGTTACATCAAGGGGTCTGCGGTGCCACCGAGGCAATAGCTGTCTTAAACAAACATTGACTCAAACGACAGACGTCATGTGAGTTTAAGGCTCTGACCTGTGCATAAACAACCACATCTGTTCAGGACCTGTTGTTTTTCCTCAGTTGCCCTAATGACTTTTATTGAACCAAAAGAAGAAAAAAACCCACCAAAAAAAAGAGAATAGAGGCTTAGGAAATTTAGACATCACCACAATTCAATAAACAAATAGCCTGCATTTGACTGAAGTTTTACCATTTATTCAGTTGTTTTCTTTTTGGTCGTATATCAAGATCTGGCCCATTCACACTGCCAATATTCAACTGGAATATGTGGAAAGTATAAATAATTGCCAACTACTTTTTTTCTTGCTGTAACAAAATATCATATATCCATATTGTTGTTGAAACAAAGAAACCTTGCGAGATACTGGAGTACAGTTCATAAGTATAAATTTCAGTTTGCTAGGATGCCTTTGCGATTTTCATGGAGGGCTTCCTTAAAAAAAAAAAAAAAAAAAGTTACTTAAATATGGAAAATTTTCAAATGTGAGGTTTCAACATACTGAGATACATTAAGCGTTTTGTTTTTTTTTCAGCCTTCGTAAAACATTGCACAAAAAACTGGGCACAAAGGACACCCTGAATAGTGAATTGAGACAAAAACATTGTAAAAATACAAAGTCCAAAAGCATTTCTGCCATCTGAGAAAAAACCTTATCTAAATGCCCCCCATAAACTGTGATCTGGTCACAAAACAAAAACTAAAACAAAAAACCAAATCAAAACAAAACAAACAAAAAAGAAACACATCAAGCATTGAACAGTTTTTTTGTACAGATATATTTACATGTTTGGTATGAGAAACCGTATGAAAATACATAAGAGACGCATCCTGCTGAAGGACACAGGAAGTCTAACAGGAGACAAGACACTAGTCTAACGCAATAATATCATCATCGTTGTCGGCAGGCTGCTGCTGCTGCTGATCCAAGCGTTTGCGCTTCGACGCAGTTTCACCCGTTTCCGCGTCGTGGAGTTTTCTCTTGAGCCCTCCCGTTTCCGTGGAAACGTCCATGTTGCTGGAGGAAGGCTCCTCATCTGAGTCTACGATAAGAACGTCATCCTGCTCCGCAGCAGCTGAAAACACAGAGACAGACCGTCAGTTACAGAGGAACACCACAAGAGTACTTTACCGTGTGTGAGACCAAACTTTTCCGCTGTTTTGTAAGCGCGAGTGCCGAAGCATTTCTGTTAATCTTACCCTTAGATGAGGTAGAAGGTTGGGCAGAATCCTTGTTGCCGTTTGCAACGCTCTTTCCCTCCTCCTGAGCGCTTGGAGCCGGTGCCTTTTCGGGGGCGTCGCCAACTACTTCAAATTCCACGTCCTTTTCCATGTCCTCACTGTTTCAAACAGACACATGAGAACAAAGTTAGGGAAGTTAAATGGTCGAACATTTGAAACGTACACATTCACTGATTCTACCAAACTCACTCACCAGTGAAGTATATTAACAAAAAGCGTGTAATCTTGCAGGAAGTCATCGGCTTGAAGACGGCTGCCATTTCGTATCCCGAATTCAGACAGGAACTTGCTGTTGTTTGCTATGGACAGAAATTGAAATGTTTCTATGTTAGTATGTATTCTTTGGTTATGAATTAACACTGGTGAAGAGGCTCCCCCTGCAGGTTTGTTGGAGACCTGCAGTTTTCACCTTCAGTCTCTCCTTCCTCAGAGGAGATGAGGATTGTTCCTTTTCCATCCTCAATCTGCACGTCTGGCGCCACCATACCGAATTTCTCCTTTAATATCTGACAACAAAAAACAGCAAGTGTCAAAGAACCTAAGAGTATTCAATTAAGCTTGAAAAAGAACCCATGACTACACAGTTCTTCTTACAATAACAACAACAACAATAATAATAATAGTAATGCACACTTCTACGAGATCTGCCAAAGAGGCACTAAGTGCTTCACAAGCAATAAAAAAACTCTCTTTAAGATCAGCATCACTGGAATACTGAGACTTTCCCTTTCAGATTAGAAAAGTCTTACAAGGCACAACCTTCATGATGCAGTAATCTGTCCTCACAGACAAATTAACTGTACAAACGACTACCTAATCATAACTGTTCTAAATCCTGACTTCCACACCAGAGACAGGCAGTTCCCTGTATATCCCTAATGATGAAAGCCAGGTTTAATAAAACCAGGTACCTTGTCTTGTAGACCTTGTACCAGAGTCTTGTGAACGCTGAGTTTGACGGTAACCTCTGGTTTGCTGGCACACACGTAACAGCTGGCGTTGGGCGGGTCCAGAGCACACGGGACCAGCAGCTTCTTCCTGGGGTTGGGCTGCTTGTTCAAGAAGATCTAGAAAACGGCAAAAAAAAACCCCGTGGCAAGAGAATGGGGACGTTTAGTGAGTTCCGGTAGAAACTTGATTCAAGAGCAGGTACAAAAAAAGCCTTCCCTTTAAAAGGCTCATCACTTACGTCTGAAACCTACAGATGATGTGTGAAATGCTAACGTAAAACTTTTCCACTTTGTCCGAAAGGATGTTCTCTACTGAAGATCTTAGTTTTGTCAGTGCTTACCGTGCGACACTGCTCCAGGTCTCCACTGAGGATCTTCAGAGCCTCCAGGACGATAAGGCCAGCGATGACAGCATTGGTTGTGGCAATAGCAGGAATGATGTTTCCTGCCATGGCTGTAAGAGCAAAATAAAAGATTAAAAAAAAAAATTGTTTTTATTACAATGACACTGCAGGGAAGACGGAGCTAAAACACGCCAGACACAACACAGTTCACCTAAAAAAAAACCCCAAAACCCTAATATACCTAAATAAAGAGCTCTTGCTCACAGCTTTAAATGTTAGCAACTAGCATGGTCGCGAGCCAGCCAACTCACATTTGACGTCGAAGCGGCTTTTCATGTTCATACTGAAGACGTGCATGCGGAGGTTAGCTGCCGCCGTCACAAAGTCCATAGCCGGGGGGTCGTCCTGCGCGTGGAGAAAGAGGAGCGTTAACTAAAGCCCGGAGTACTGCAAGACAACAACACGGGGTCCTTTTTCCAGGTCATACTGGTCATTCTACCGGTGTGACTGGGAACCGACCTTGTCCCAGACCAGTTCTGCTCCGTCTCCCTTCTCGGCCAGCTGGGAGCGCAGGGTCTCCACGCTGCGGGAGAAGAGCTGAGCATAACCCCGCGCGCTCAGCACCTGCTGGTCCTTCAGCCCGCTCCCTGACACCTCCTCCTGGATCCCTGCTGTCCAGAGAAAGGAGCAATGCTACTTTTAGTGTCGGAGAGGTCCCATTATTACGGTTAGATTTTCATGGTTGCAGGTATGTGCTTATGTAACACTAAGTGAAACTTTACTCTTCATCAAGTTCCAATTTTTAATTGCTCGGGAATTACTAGATAGGGTGAACTCTGTGAAAAGATCTATGTACATTATGTGCTAGGACAAGAAAGGGATTTAACATCAGACGACATCTAGAGCAGCTCTTTGTAAGATTCCAAACTCACTAAGTTGGTGAATCTCCGCCCAGTCTAAAGGTAGTGGTGCTTTCCTCTTCCTCCATAGCTTATCCATGGTTAGAAGATACATAATGTCATCTTTGAAAAGCTGAAACAGACAAACACATGCCCAGTCAGGTCATTACACAAATAGATACAGCCTTTACTTAACACAAAATTACACACTGGAGAAGAACGGAGGAGGAGGACAGCTGCTGTAACACTCAGTTTGCACACGACATTACTCCTCTGAATAACAGCGCACAGACACGCACAAAGCCGCGGTGTGTGGACGTGTCGGCTGACCTTGTTGAAGAGTTTGACGGGGTCGTAGCCCGTGGAGCGTGCCCACTCTTTGGTGGAGACGCGTTTGATATCTCCGTCCTGGTCAGAGGCCGTGGCTCTGGCCGCCGTCTCTTCAGGGTTCCCTGACAAGAGGCAGAAACGCTCAAACAAACAAACAAAAAACTAGGACGGCTATTTTCTTCTGTGTTAAGTGGTGCCCAAAAAGCAGAGCAGTAGCTATGGGCAGAAGGTAAAGTGGAGAGGACTCACATGCTGCCTCAGGGTCCGCTGTGTCAGGAGACACCTCCTGGTCTGCATCCTCTTCACCAAACAGCTGACTGCGGGTGGGGAAAACACAGACAATAACCTTGAGACGTAGCAAGCACTAAGTAGTTATCTGGCAGTTACATACAGAAGGGAAAAAAACCTCCAAACTGAGCATCTAAAGTGGATGCACGAAAACAAAACACGAAACTGAGTTGTCAATTCTAATAGAGAAAACAAAAAGCATTGAGGGGTGTAATGGTTTTGTACCGAAACCGAAAACTTCAGAACTCAGTAAGCAGTACTTTGGTTTTGCCATCATTTATGACAACGGAAATTGTGTCATTTTCTTGATGAAGAACCTTAAAAGATACTGATGTTCAGATCTTTTTCCACTCACTGCCATAGAGACAAGCCTTAAAATAACTACAACTGAGTAGCAGTTCTTACACTCATTTTCTCAAAGTCTTAAAAAAAAAAAAATTCTAAAAAAACTCTTCAGTAGCTTAATATGAACAGAAGATATGCACTCGCATTGTGTTGTTGCAGTCTGTATTAATTTTTTTCTTTTGTGTTATATGTTCAAAAAGAAAGAAAAACTTCAGTCCTAAACTGGTTCGATTTTCTCTCAACCTTTCAAACCATAATCCAAACCCAGCTGCGGCCCAAAAACCAAATTATAAACTGAACTGTAAACAGGGAGATCCGTTACGCCTCTAAAACATTCCCATGAAAATTCCAAGTTCTGAAATTGGCAGAACTGTCTCCAAAGCAGCAAACTCGTACTCGGACACCTGACTAGCCGCCACAGAATTGCAATACTCATGAAAATTAGTCACTACAGATCTGGAGGGTAAAAGTCGGTCTGAAAAAGAGCAGACCCCGGCCATTCACGCCACAAAATGCCATAAGGGAAATTACTGCAGCACTACCGCAGTGCTGAGAGGAAAATCACTGTGAGGTGATGAAACCCAAACATAACTGAGGGACTTACTTGAAGAGGTATTTCGCCCACACAATGCAGTGGATGGGCTCGGATGGGGTGTTGCGAATGGTGCATCCTGGGAAGGTTTTTTGTGTGGGTTTGGGTTGGCACTCATAGCATTCAGTCAGACCCTAGAGTCAAAGAACACGCAGCGAACTCAGACCAAAACATCGATTTTCTGCATATCAGCCATTCACACACAACTTAGCATGAGTGCAAAACAATGGAGTTTCAAAATGCACACATTCAATAATACATCTATACTCTGATCGTATGCAGGTCAGCTTACCTTCTTAATGACTGTGACCTGGCCAAGGTACCCAGCTGTACCACTCTCAATCAGAGGAATGTCTGCAGCCAAACACATCCTGTTTACGTGGTTTCGAGCCGCTGAAATACAGCGAACTTAAGGTTAAAATACTGCGATTCATGCATTAGCGGAGCTGGAACGATAAACAATGGTTAATTAAAAGACAACAAATGAAGCCGGTGTTAGAAACCATCCCTACCTCTGTTGTCCAACGCATTCATGACCAGCATGAAATTCCTGAAGAACTCCACATTGTAATCAGGGCTGTGAACAGAGGTTTGGAAGAAAAAAAAAAAAGTCTGTTGATAAAAATACAATTACCTTCCACTGGCATTTATAATTTCACACAAATTGTCCTTAACTTCATTATAGAATACAAAACAATATAAAATGTGACAATTCACATCTAATATCCTTTTAAAGTTGCTGGTGGAGAACTCACTTCATAATGCTGTCATGGTAGGCTGTAATATTTGCTGTTGGACAGAACTTCAACACGCTCTCTTTGGCAACCTGTATTAGTTCAAGACACATTAAATCAGATTTGAATAATGAATGGTCACCATCAGACAGAGAGTGAAACCCCAAACAACTTACTGATTTTTGTTTTCATTCTTTTTTTTTTTACCTGAGCTTTGGACTTGCCCACATGTTTCTTCTGAAAGAGGAACTGCCTGTTCAGATTGCTCACATCAATGGTGTCCAGGTCGATCTACGCAACAATAAATAAGAACCATCAGTTCTCAAGTGGAAGAGTTACAACTCAAGCATAATTTACACGAAAATTGCTTTGATACCTAGAGGGAATGTTATGTCTTTTTGATGCCAGAGACATGCGCAGAAATGATGGCGTCCAGTCTGTGGAAAACGTCACTACCTACACATGCCGCTTCTCCATCATCGAAAATTACCGGCGGGCGGGTAAAATGTGTAAACAACTGTATGAAGCTAGCACAACTTGTATGGTAGAGTCATGATTTTAGTACATTTGATCACTCCAGTTTTGGAATAACGCTCTTTTCGCTTTGATTGCGAGAGAAGACAAGTAACACACCAAAGAACTGAATAGCGGGGCTACTTAGCACTGTTTATCACTGTTAAATTTCAAACCAGTTTTGACAAATGATTTTGTTACCTAGCACATCTTAAGTTAGCATTCCTATAGTTTTAACTGGATAGCATTCCGATTCCTTCTTAATTTCAGCAACGGTATCCTCATCAAACAAGAGTCCATGACTGACGAGATGAAATGGGAACTTCTGCTTGTGACAATGTAGCTAGTGCGCTAACGTTGGCTCGATACTAGGCGCAAAACATGGCGCGAAGAGTTGTTGCAGAGTTAGCTAACGCTATTTCAAAAACTGCCATGCACCCTCCAGTGACAATATCAAACTAACTAACTTGGCACTACTTGATGTTATGCACGAGATCACAGATAATAACTTATGATAATAATTTTATTGCTAAATTAATGCGGAGCCGCTCGAGGGGCCCTCCAGCTGAAATTTTCAGCTAACACAAAGGACTACAGGGTCCGTCCCCATTCTTACCACTTCAATATTTTTGAAGCCGGTGAGAACAAGATTTTTTAGGAGCTCACAGCCAATCCCTCCAGCTCCAACAACCAGCACCCGGCAGGTCGACAGGGAATCGGCGAGTTCTTTACGGAGTGCCCCCACAAGTTGTACCATTGTTAGCTTAGCGCCTCAACACAATTACAGCGTTTTATGTGGGAGCTACACAGCGGGCTGCCCCTACTCACGACAGAGAGAGTCGAGCGAGAAATGCTCCACCACAAGACAACTACCACGTCTGACCTCTGCAGCGTCCTCTGCCGGTTTGGATGGCCTCCGTAATTTTTTTAATATTAAATTGTGTTTCAAAATGCCTGCCAGTGGCTGTCAGGGTTTAATTAAGTACAAATCTGAAGAAAAACCCGAACTAGCCAAGACACTGTTGTGTAAGGCTTTCTTAAAGTGGTCCATGTCTGCATTTTAATTATCTCATACACACCCTGCCACTTAAGTGTATGCAGTGCTAGAAAATCCAGTGTAATTAAATGTGTTTCAGTGGTGAGTAGCCATCACAGTGGAACATTTCTATGCTCTGCCACATTCCTTACCACACACATACACACACTAACAACTTTTTTTGACAACAACAACACACTTTTGATCAGGTAGACAGAACTGAGAAAATGAGTAATCTCTCAACTTCTGAGTTTTCTACAGCCAGTAGCATCTGTTGCATGATTGAACTTGCAAGCAGACAAATTGTCCATAGTCCCACCAATTTAATTATCACCACCATCCTCTGCACTGTGAGGATAACTATGATATATACATGTGTGTGTGTGCAGTAGGTGATTTGTTATTTTTTAACAGGGGGGATGGCCCATTGGTCGCTGACACCACTGTATAGAGTATATAGGGGGATGGTGGGTTAACAGAGAGGATGCATTTTGATCATTTTGCTAACAAGGGGAATGGCATCCCCCCTCATCCCCCAATGTGTATGTGTATATATGTGTGTGTGTGTGTGTGTGTGTATTTAAATTATATTGTCTACATATGGGATGTGGGACAGACAATTTTTCTCAGATATGTCAAATGCTGCATCTTCTCATCTCGGTTTGTGCAAGCAAAAGAGCACAGTTGTCGTTTAAAGGTTAAATCTCCCAAGCTAGACAAAACAACAAGTTTGAAAGGCCAATATCTGTAAATAAAGGTAGTGTCAACTGATTGGGCTTTCTCTTGATAAGAGAGGTCTGCTTGTATGGGGTAGGGAGGGACTGGATTTACATCTGGTAAGCGAGTGGAACTGTGAGGGTCACATGCAACTGAAATACATTTTTATTGAATTATTTATTTGTTGTTGTTGTTTTTTTTTTTTAATTTGTTGCTCTGCATACATGCTAAAAATTGAGTGCCTGTGTATATGTGGTAAATGCTGATGAATTACACTAAATTCTCCTATCTCACCTATAACCTAGCAGTGTATGCATGTATGTATGATTAAAATATTTAACAGGTTTCCTAAAGATACTGTATACCCTGTTGGTTAGCCAAAAAACAGTTTTCTTTTCCACTTTGTTTTGTCATGACGTAGACTTTAGGAATAAAGGTATGAAAGATAAGGGTTGTGACAGAATGTGGTGTGGGCTACATTCCCAGACAGTGGCCTGACCCCAAATTTCAACAATTTATATCAAACATTAAAAAAAACAACCCTTGATTCTTATTGCACTTTTCCACTTCTGAGTGTAAATGGCTGTGTAGAAAGTCAGCATGAAGAGAGGAAGAATATTATTCCTTACCAATAGATTTCCATTACATCTTAAGCAACTGAGTGAAGCAAAACGGAATGACAGAGACAAATAAAATAGGAAACATATTTTATTTAAGTCAGAGACAAGCAAATCATATGAAGGAACAACAACAACAAAAAAATCTAAATCAAATGCACATATGGAGTGCTGTGAGTCGGTCAGGTCACAGTAAGAAAAACATACACATCAATGTGTACTGTAGAAAACACATTGTCCTCTTGTAACAGTTCTCATACTGATATATATCACCAGAGGTGGTTAGCCAGTCGTGGGTCTCGTCTTAGTTTTTCATCCAATGCCTGGTATCTCTGACTGGCTTCTTCCTTGTGTCTGTGAAAGAACAGACTCTTTTACTACAGGCTCAGAGAAGGGGGCAAATATTCTTCAAGTTCTGTGCTTGCAAAAATAAATTCAATCACATACAATTTTTTTTAAATTTTGAGAGAGGATGATCTGCACAGCGCAGCACTACATGAGACCGATTCTCCTGCGGAGCAACATTAACCTTTAACGTATGACTACTGATGCCTAGCGGATTTCAGGATTCACAACCACTCTAGCAATTGTCTCTGTACTTATTGTGGCTAAATTGCTGTAGTTCCATGTTAACTGAGCTGATCGTGGTTGTACCATATTGATCCAACAAGTTCTGACAGCTCAGTGTAAGGTTCACTTATCTGGAGAAGATATTGGTCTGTAGGCACCTTTCCCTAGGTTGTTATAGTGTATGAACTTTAGTAGATCTTTATGGATATGAGTGTCGCTGAAATCAATAGGTTTGAAGCATGAAAAGTGCAGCAGTACCTATGAACAGTGAATGAAATTATAAAAAAAGAAGAAAAAAGGATTTGAAAAGCGTACCGATTGAGACGCTGTTTAAGTACACGGATCCTCAACATTGCACCTGAGCAGTAAGCGAGGTACTCGGTCTCCTCTTCTTTGGTTATGTGGAGCTGGTTCTTCTGGAACCATTGTTGTTTCATCTGCAGCTGCTGAGTCTCCTAAAAAAACACATTACATAATCTGTAATGCATGCTCTTGCATTTTACATAAACCAACTTACATCTCATACAGCTTCCATCGAACTCTGTCTCTCAGATTTGTTCCCACTAACAGGCCATTACAGTGTTCCAAAATGTGCATAATTCACCATCTTCTTCACATCGAACATACATCAAAGCTTTAGAGCAAATACTTTGCCATTGCATCTCTGTTCTGCAGTCTACATTAGCCAAGACCAGTGTGCTGACCTTCTCGTATCTGGCCTGGATGACGTTGGCATGGCGAGTGAGATGTTGCTTCAGGTCTGCCAGGCAATCTGCCCTTATCTGGATGGCGGCTTGCTGGGTTAGCGATTCTGGGTTTCCATGTTTGGACAGATATGGAGCCAAATAGTCCCGCTCCTTTTCTTTCAGTCCTTGATGCTCCTCTTTGGCTTTTCGCTCCTGCTCAAGAGAATGAAGCAACGATGGGAGAGAGAATATCCGCGCATAATGTGAGGGGTAGGGGAGGGAAGTGGGATAAGATAATGTGATGGAAATGGAAAAAAAAATCATGGTGATGATGGAGAGGGAGTAGCTGCGAATGCAGATTTGCTCCAGTTGAGTGTTAAGGTTAAGGTTGAGGGTTAGGTAAAGCACAGTTTAAAACCTGATTGGCGGTAAAGCACAGATAAAGTTCTCGTACCTGTTCCCTCCAAAGAGTGCGGGCTTTCTCGTGCTTGGTTGTGTTATAGATGGAAGTGTGGAGCTCTGTATTGCTGTTCTCTTGTTCTCTTAGAGTAAGAATGGCCTTTATCTGAAACATTCAAACTTCAGGATGCACAGCTCTCAAATCACTTTTACTTTGTTTAATTATGCCAATGACAAACTATTGTCTCAAAGAAAAACAAATAAAGTGTTAAGACATTGTGACATCAAGTGATCAAACAATTC
Source organism: Chanos chanos (assembly GCF_902362185.1). Taxonomy (NCBI): domain Eukaryota; kingdom Metazoa; phylum Chordata; class Actinopteri; order Gonorynchiformes; family Chanidae; genus Chanos; species Chanos chanos. The sequence goes on along the minus strand of NC_044495.1, from coordinate 37,025,456 downwards.
ACGTTACTGTAATTATCATACAGTCAGGAATTTCCCAAATGTCAGCATACCTCGTGCTCTGATTCTCTGGTTCGCAGTATAACATTCTCCTCTTCCTTCATCAGAGACATAAGCATCTCATACAAAAATAACTCCTTGTATGGCTTTGCAAATGGGTCCACCTAGAAACACACATTTCAGAAGATGGAAGCTAATTAATTCAATTCATTCAGTATTGATAACTGTAAATGACATAAATCCAAGGAAACATGATAGCAGTTTGAAACTTTAACGGCTGAAATAGACAATGACAATAAACACAGGATACATCAGCAGTAGCCAACGATCCCTGTGTACTATAGTCCAGTTTTTTCAGTTGTCGCAAGATGCCATTTTCAGGTAAGTTGATTCATCGCTGCCTGTGTAACATCTGACCTGGAAAGAAGAGACCATCTCAGAGTTAAAGGTGGGTTGATTCAGGGAGTTCCTGGAGTCCTGAGGCTTGACAAAAATATGCCACCCAGGAATGATCCTATCATCCTCCAGATGGTAGGTCACCTCAATCCAACCTTCCGATACCAAGAAGCTCCGTTCAGCCACGTCCTTGCTGGCTGGTTTTGACTTATCCCGATGGAATCTCTCAACCACCTTCTGTTAAAGGGACATAATATACACAGTGCTTGTACTGACTGGATTCAAACCTAAGAGGCAAAGGGTTGGCTCCCATAGGGTCTTGTGAGGGATATAGTATTCAAGGATACCAAACTTGGCGAATGAAACAGATGCAGTAGCGCTATCAAGGTTAATATTATACCTCAGGGACAATATTGGGCAAGACAGTCTTCTGTGGTATACTGGGTGAGAGTTCATCTCTGGGTTGGCTATTGCGAGAAAATTACCTGTAGGGGTCGCTGACCTTGATCTGGAACCATACCACCCTTAGACACATCAGGCCACTTTCCAAAAATGACGTGGCGGTAACACAAGAAGTCAGGGCGATCCTCAAAGGTCTCTGTCATCTCAAATGGCGTCTCGACCCTGCTGGCCAATCCGTCCACTCGCGCAGTGCTGTAAAAGTCCATCTGTCGCTCGTTTTCAGGGATCAGCGTTGTGTACCTGTGACCTGGGTTCAACACAGCAGATTGAAGAGCCATAGAGCAACATAAAAGCAAAACATGTAATTGATATTCTGCTATTGTTCACTTCTGATGGCTTTTTTTATATGTAACTCTGGGACAGTCCACCAGCAAAAGAAACGTTAGAGCCAAAGCTAAGGGCGATAACAGTGTTTTAGAGGCATTTTTCTTTTTGAATATATGGCTTTGACACAGAGGGGTCGTTAAAAAATGTGAATTTCATGAATAAAGCTTCTCCATACAACGACACAAAATTCTCCTTAAGGTGAATCATCAAGGATCAAAAATGAGCTAAGACAGAAACACCACCAACAATGCAAAACCACCATAAGTCATTGAATCACGTTTAAGAGCGTCGTTCCGTCCAGGTGAGAAATGTTCGACTGTAACATTGCTGGTTTTCTCCAGCTCTTTCTCCTCTAGGTGATCATGCCGATTCTTGTACCACTCTTTCACGGTCTTGAGCTGCGTGCCTTTGGAATAACCAGGGAAAAGGTAGGCGTTTAATGGGAAAAAGGGGAGCAGAAGAGGGGGAGGGGTGAAGAAAAAGGCTAGATAATCACAGGAAGGAGCACACCAGTAAAATCATAATAATACTGAACACATTCTTCTCCTGGCAATGAACATGAGAGGAAACAAACCCAACACAGACAAAATATAAACTCTAACAGTGACACATCTGCAACATCCCAAAAGGCATTAAATTAAAAGCTGGATACAGAAACAATAATTCCATTGCACCAAGCTCCTCATTTGGTACTCACAGTCAAGGTCGTCATACACGCTCAGCCTTGTTACCAGACCATCCTTCAGGAGATAAGGGGCAAACTTCTCCAGCTTGGCTTTTCTGTACTGGGTGACCTTCGTTCCTCCGGGGCACCGGCTCTCCATATCTGCACAGATACGCTGAGGTCAGACAGGTTGTCCTGCTGAACCCGCCTTGGGCTTAGTCTCCAGAGGAAGGTGACTGGGGTCAAGCCCCAACAGGACGGGTGAGATTACTGTGATCGTGACTAATATTTATGGTTATGAGACGCCGTACACTGGAGAGGTCAGTGAGATCATTACCTTCCTGTGAAATATAGATCGGGCTCACCCACGACTGTGGCATTTCAAACAAAGCCTCGTCTGTCTCATCCTTCACACACACAAAAAAAGCATAGTGCATAGTTACCCTCACAGTGATATTTTACACTGAAAGAGAAGTTCTTAGATATGTAACACATATGAATTTAATTTAATCGAGGTATTGTTATTAAAGATTTTCACAGTATACAAAGTACAGACAGACCAAACAGTACCATGTATACAAAGTGCAAACAGTACAAACAATTCCTGAAAAGATTAATTTAAATGTGCATTTTTGATTTGGTGTGGCATATTTATGAATTTCCCCATTGAGACCAAGTTTGTGCAAACTTGCACCTGTGAGTAATGATGGATGTGCTCGTAATATAATAATGGGAAGTCTGTGAGCTGTTTTGGGTAAAAAGAACTGGATAAAAATTCTTTGGGCAATAGGAGAATAAAGAACAACAGAAAAAAACAAGAGTCAAGAGAGGAAGCAGAGATTGAGAGTCATGCAGAGCTGGACACACCTCATTCTCAATGTCCTGTTGTTCTCTTATGAGCTGCTGTGATTGGCTAGTGGGGCCAAAAAGCAAGTATTCCCACTTCTCTGCATCTCCAAGGTCATAAGTCATCTTCTGCAGTAGTGCACATACAAATAGAATGACCATGCAGACTTCTAGTGAGATCAAAACTTGTAAAGTGTGCAGTTTTATCATTACGGCCACAGAATTACGCTCTTAGCTCAGACTTACAGCACAACCAAAGCGACAGTCCTGCATGTTGACCCAGTAGTTCTGGTGGTTCCATACGCTTTCTATGCCGAGGAAGTTCTCGTTTGTCGTAGCGTAGCTCTTTCCTGTCAGCGGATCAATGAAGAAGTTCTCAGGGACCTTCCGTTTCCCACAGAGAACCAGAACCCAGCAGTGAACCCGCAGGCCCAGAAGGGAATCCGGAGGCGGACGTTCTCGCTCCTGTCACACACAAATGGAACGGCTCTTAAGCATCTTGTTTTAATTAGAGAACGTATCGCTGGAGGTGACAGTACAGCTTCCCTCACCTCCTGCTCTCTCTCTGCCTCCTGCCTCTCTTTGTGTACCGCTGCCTCTGTCTCAGCCTGTCTCCGCGCCTCCTGCTGCTGCTTAAAGCTGCTGCGCAAGTCCCGTGGGGGTTTCACTGAATATTTCCTCATCTCCTGCTTCTGCTCTTCTGTCTTCCTCTAATACACATACACGCCCACCCACACACAAACACACACATATACACATGCATCGAGTATGAAAACTGCCTGGCCATACATCAGTCACAATAAACTGAACGCAACATACGCATGTATTGATCCACGTAAGCTAAGAAACAAAAATTTTGTTCATGTCATTCCAATTAGCAGACCTTAGAGTGGTCACTCACTTTCTCTGGGGGGACCAGTAAGGGACACTCCTGGCGAGACTGGTTGAGGAGGCATATGTCCTTCACGGCATACCCACTGACACAGTAAGCGTCATAGCCTGCACCCAGTAACAGGCTGCACAGTAAGGTGGAGAAGTCAAAACACGTACCTCTCTGGGTTTGTAGAACCAAGGCAGGTGAAAACAGATGTCTGGGCTGGACACACACAGAATTCAGAACAGTCACACACAAAATCCTCTGTACTAAAACACACCAAAAGTATTACTTAACATGGGACGCAAGCAAAATAAACACGTTAGTGAACACAAACCAGTGCACAAGTATGGTGAAAACATTAGCTACAGGCATGAGAGGCGGTCTAAACAGAGTACTGGTTTGAATTCTTAATACTCTGTGACCATTCAGAAAGTACTAGACTGAATCCCTTGCCTTTCATTTGGAACACAAGTCATCACATGCGCTCTAAATGCAATGTTTTTCAGCATACATATTTAGCAACTTCACAGTTTCTTGAGCATTATTCTTACGGGGTCAAATGGTGGTTCCAGAGGCTTCATTGACAGAAATTCAGACACAAAACTAGCACACCCCTCCCAACTGTACAGCTCTGGGTGAGAGAGAAGAGTGGGTCGCAACGTGGTACTCACAAATTTCTGTAGGCAGCAATTAGAGGAGAAACACATTAAATATAGAACCACAACAAGGAAACTAGGTATTAAAGAGGTATTCTGGGAGAGGACAGTGCAGGCAAAAGAACGCCTTAATATGTATGTACTTGCACGCCACACTCGTTACGGGGACACATCAGCAGCGGTTTGCGGTCAGGGTACAAATGGGCATATTGGCTGCGGAAGTTTTCGGCAATCGCGAGCAGCAGCTTCTCTTGCTTGGAATTTTCCTTGTATGAGTCAGGACACTGAGACAGGTCTACGTGGTGGTCTTGCCTCAGCCTGTGGGGCAGTGAGAGCAATAGAGATCGCACAGTTTCAGATGAGTGATATTGGAATTTGTTTTTAGAGATTTAGTTGGTATAGTCATTCTCAACCATGTAGATGTAGGTTTACTGTGCATGTAATGTAAAGCCTGTTTCTCAAGACTCCCTCTGGATGAGGAACACTGAACATATGGATAACTACTGGGCCTTACACCATAGACACCATATGTTCACAGCAGTCTCTTGGCTCCATGCCATAAGTTATGGCCCAGCTGGAGATATGTACAGTGCTAAGGTACATTCCTCCAGTTGGTCATCAGTGTAGTAGGACTTTGCAAATAAAAATAATGGGTTCTCTTCTCTGTTTAGATGGAGAGAGGAAGAGAAGGGGGAGGGGGGTGAGCATCGTGGAGGAGTTGCGTTGCAACAACCCCAGTTGGGTAACTTCAGGGTTTGTATGACTTAAACAGCTGACGGAATTATCTAACTGTTGAATACCATTTTAGTCACAGAAAAAGATTTTCTGCTGTTCCAGTCCCTGGAATTTCTCTATTTGTGGAAGAGATGCAACCCCTCTAGGACTTCAAAATCTTACATTATATGCTCTACATAAACAAATATACAAGAACTACAATTCTTGTAGTTTTTTTTCATATCTCACATTTTTTACTCATGTTGACCTTTCATGTACTGTTCTCGGTTATGAGCACACAGAAAAGAGAGCAAAGGTTTTTTTTGGTTCATATTTTTAAATACACAATCTGTTTGCTACGTCATCGTGTTTGTGGCTGATCATTGCACTCTGGTAAACAACCAGCGTGTATGTGGGTGTGTGTGTAGAAAGCCATATGAACTGTGCAAATATGATAAGTCCTATTTTGAAAGGACCAGCAAGTTTACTAAACTGTAGTAACCTCACATGTTCAAAACTTCAGGGGTTATTTGTGTGTCCCTCAGGGTGTCCTCCACTTCCTGAGGATCTCTCTGCAGCTGCTCCAGTCCGTCTTCCTCCTCATTCGCTTTTTCCTCTTGCCCAGCAACATCTTCACTGAGCTCAATTTCAGAGGGCACTTCCATCTGAAAAGAGGAGAGATCACTTGAACCTCGATTACCAGAAATATTACATTTCAAGCGCAATTTGTTAGTCGCAAAGGACCTACACAAAATATTTGTACATAGTATCAAAAAACAGTAAGGTGCAGGGGATGCGTAACATTTCTCCTTTTTTTCGAGAAAGCCTGAGTCTAGCACACATTTTGACATAGGCCATGGGTGATTACAAAGCACAGTGTACAAAACAATTTCTGGAATTTGTGTGTTAGTAAATTCTTTACGTTAATAAAATATGGGACAGTTATGTGCTGCTAACAGAACACTTTACTGAAGTTCAAACGGAAGAGAAGGCTATTTTAGTGAGATCGTTTTGAACCAGGCAGTCCATGGTATTTTGATTCCATTCATAAGGAAATAATTCTGCATGATTTTACAATTCAACCATGTAAATCGTCACCACTAATTTGGCTCTTTTGCAGGAATGATTACATAGGCCTAAAATCAGTAAGTCAGCATGCTATAAAAGTGATAAAAGGGCAAAAATAAATGTGCGAGAAACACAACAGAAATTGTCCGAAGCACTGAATCTACTTTGGTACTTTATCCCCACATTGCCTAATCATCGTCTTCTCATTGCTTGGCTAAAAAGACTGCGTTAGCAAGTGTACTTTAGGTTAGCCGGCATCAGGTCTGAGCGGACCGCACAACCCACGACCAATGTAAATATTTTCAGTATTAATTTTTAAATAACTATATACTGAATATGCAAAATAGTTTGCATCTCACGAAAGTACAAGCGCTGTAAACGTTAAAAAAGTATCTACCTGTGTTCGCGTAACCCGTTGTTTATGGTCTCTAGCTTCGTTTCCATAGATACAGAAAGACTTGGTGACGTTGACACGAGTAAGTTACGGGAACAGACGAACTCAATGTCAGGAATGAAACATTGTATCCTATTTACCACAAATTTATAACATCAAAATACACCCGGAAAGATGTGAACATATAAAAATAAGGCTTCCTGTAATTTAAGTGAAAATTTGGGAATGACTTGGTCAGGATTTCAAGTAGGCTACATGTTATCGATATGGATCTAAATTTCTAAATCTCCAACTTTTTAAATGTTTTAAATTTTAAACAGTATCGTATCTTGACATACCCTCTCGACTTTTCTGTTTTAGTTCTGTTTTGTGCAATTTATAAAAATTTCAATTAAGCCTATTCTCACTAGCAAATCAGTAGTTAAGTGGCCTACAAAGAGTAACTTATTATCTGCAGCCTTGACTGAGTAGGCCACAGAATGAATCAATAGTTCAATGGCTAACCGTGTTTGTCTTTCTGAGGGGGTGATAATTTCTGCCCGTGTGTGCGTGTTTGTGTGTGTGTGAGAGAGAGAGAGAGAGAGAGAGAGCGTATTTAGAACTAGCGATTTACAGCTACAACAACATTTTTCAATAGTACAGATTGGTCTAGATTGGTGGTCACCGAGGATCTGAACCTTTTCTGAACTGAGAACATGTTTACCGACAGCAAATATCTCACTTGCACGTTTTTTTCTCATTTTTTCTAAATACGCTGCCCCTCCCTCTCCCTCGCTCTCACCGCGCGCCTACGACAGCATTAATAGCCCTGCTCTCTGATGCATCACAAAGAGAAACTTCAAGACATTGATAGGATAAGAGAGATCAGACAATGGAATATTCACACGGGCTGAGGTCCGCTATTTTTCTGCTTTTTATTTTTCAACAATCCACAGGATTCTGGCTCTTCAACGTCATTTTCCCTCCTCCTGCCAAACCTCGCGCTCAAAGCAACAACACTTCACCACTTATAATAGGTAATTACAATTTTATTATACAAAAAAATACGCCATATTGTCTGTGACAGAAACGTGGTGATTGTTTACACAGTAACTGCGAAATGACATACATTTCTTCGCGAATATCAGGAAACGTCGTCTTTTAACATTTATCAAAATACACTGTGTTGAGAACTCTCTAGAGGCAACGGAAGACCGAGCAAACGGAATGACAATGAGAAAAAAATATTATGTTTATTTCGTAGTTCCAGGGAATTTAGGAAATCGTTTAGAGGCCAAGATTGACAAGCCAAGCCTGGTACACTGGATGTGCTACAAAAAGACTGAAGACTGGTTCCCTTTGTGGATCGATTTGAACATGTTCATGCCGATTGGAATAGACTGCTGGATTGACAACATCAGGTGATAAAAGAATGGGATTCAGTTCCACCAAAATGCCTTTGAATTAACCTCTGAAAGTTTTCTTTCTTTGAAGAGAAAACATTATATTACAATGTTTCCAAAACCTCCTGCTTAGTTTGTACGTGTTTGATTGCCACAAGAGTAAAATAAACTTGTTTCCTTTACACTTGTTACTTTTATTGTGAGCAAGTTTTTTTCTAACCTTAAACTGAATGACTACCAGCAAGTAGGTTTCTTTTGTCTTTATTAGTACTTCAGAGAAACAGAATGGCTCTTAATTCATTGACTTGAAATAATTTTATTTAGGTCTTTTTTGTGTAATTTAATTTCCTGCTAATTTTTCATTTGTGAAGGAAATATAGCTTCATTATTGCTGCTGCTGATGAATTACTCAGTTTTTTTCACTCTGAGGCATGTGTACATGTATTTATTTCTGGGGATTCAGGATTGTGTATAATAGGACAACTCATAAGACCTCCAATGCCCCTGGGGTAGAAATCAGAGTTCCTGGATTTGGACAGACGTATTCTGTGGAGTTCCTTGACATGAACAGACTGGCGGGTAATGAGCACCCATCTCCTTTTCTTGTTTTAGTTTAAAGTTACTCACTGTTCTCATTTTCATCATTTGTGAGAATTTGTGTCCACTTCTCTTACAGGTTATTTCCACACCATGGTGGAGCATTTGGTGAATATAGGATATGTTCGTAATCAGACTGTTCGGGCCGCTCCCTACGATTGGAGAATTGCCCCAAGTGAGTTTTGCATACGCGCTTGACATACAGTTGAACAGACAGATAAAACAGACAAACATGCTTTCTAAGCAATCTTCTGGTTGTCCTAGATAAGCAAACACTGTACACCAACTAGTTTGCACATTAAACAAACCCACTGTAAAACAAACACTTTTGGTATACACTGGACATTGGGCCCTCTCTTCATTTCTGTCACATTTCAGATGAACAGGATGAATACTTTGCAAGTCTAAAAGACCTGGTGGAAGAGATGTATGACGAGTATTCACAACAAATCTACCTCCTGGGCCACAGCATGGGCAGCAACTACATCCTGTACTTCCTGAATCAGCAGACCCAGGCCTGGAAAGATAAATATATTAAGGGTTTCATATCTCTAGGAGCACCATGGGGTGGCGCTGTCAAACCACTCAGAGTCCTTGCCTCAGGTACCTTTTAACATCTCAGGTGTTTATCTGAATTTACTTTCAGGACATTTAGAGGAAAATGGCAGTTGAAATAGGGATGCTCCAATTAAAACAGACCTAAACTAAGTATTGCCTAGGACAGGAAAAAAAAATCCATAACAGTAAATGTGTTTTGGGAATGGTGACTATTAGAATGATGTTGTTTGCTTTCCTCAGAGAAGATAATTGTGAAAAACTTGTTCTGCAGATCCAGGAAGATATTAGATTAGATTAGATAGATAGATAGATAGATAGATAGATAGATAGATAGATAGATAGATAGATAGATTCCTTTATTGTCACTGCACAGAGTACAACAAAATTGGTTAGCAATCCTGGTGGTGCATTCACACATAACAAACAGCAGTTGAAAAACAGAAGGAGTTCAAACTAAACTAATTTGAAATGCTAAACATAGAAATAAAATACAAAATGTACATATTTACTGTAACCAAAATATAAAACAATAAGATGTGTAACAGTATGATTTAAAAAATATTAGATATTACCAACAAGACTCATCAGAACTCCGGGATCGCTTTCCTTTCTTCTTACAGGTGAGAACGATGGCATTCCTTTGGTGTCCAACATCAAGATCCGTGAGGAACAGCGGATGACCACCACAAACCCCTGGATGATTCCATCTGAGCAGGCTTGGCCGTCGGACCATGTTTTCATCTCCACCCCATCGTTCAATTACACCAACCAGGATTACCAACGCTTCTTCAAAGACATTAACTTTGATGATGGCTGGTACATGTGGGAAGACACTCGAAACCTTACAGCCGGTCTGCCCACACCTGGTGTCGAAGTGTACTGCCTTTACGGTGTAGGGCTTCCCACGCCGGTCACCTATATATATGACGATCAGTTTCCAAACGCTGACCCCATAGACATGTTGTATGACGATGGGGATGACACGGTGGACAGCCGTAGCATGAGCCTTTGCAAACGTTGGGTAGGGAAGCAGGAACAACCTGTTCACGTGACTGAGTTCAGAGCTTTGCCCCACTTAGACATTGTCTTTGACCACAAGGTTCTCATGTATATCCAGCAAATCCTAGAGGGCAACATACATGACCCAAAAAGGAATGACACACCCACCGGAACAACGGAACCTCCCGCAGACAACTAGAAGCCGCTGATTCCAACTCCGTAGTCGTGGGAGTCTGTTTTGTAGACACTGTCTTAAACTCTTAAACACAATACTAAGTACCAACAGAAACTAATGCAATTGCAGACTTCGTACTGTAAGCCTACAAAAAAACATGGAAGAATGCAGAACATATATACCAGTTCCACCTGCCCGACCAGTATTTTTGTTTTATAGAAGGGAGGTTGTTTTCCATTCTGATTTATACACTTTTGTACGTTACAGAAACTGTCTGGTCTACCATCCATCACCACTTGATAGTATATGGATGATAATGATATAGTACATACGGTGTGCTGTTACATTCCTTTTTTCTTTGGAGGTTGATACTTTTCAGATCTGATATGGTGCCTATAGAAATTCTTGATCCCCCGTAAAATGCTTCCCACTTTTTGTTGTGTTAATGTGTTTGTGACTTAAATGCATTTCAGTAAGTATTTTTCCTATTTATTTAGACATCTTATCATTTTGGGGAAGAAAAAATATATATATTGCAAATATAAAACAGAAATGTAGTATTTGGGTAAGATTCTAATCTCTTCATTTAATACTTTGCTGAAGGAGCTGTTGGGACCACACACTATCAGCTTTGCAGATCTACATTTCTCAATATTTCACCATTTGTCCTTGCAAAACCATTGGACAAACTCAGTGAAATGTTTGGAGAAGAAGTTGGTTATGGACAGTCATGTCTTCAGACAAAATGGCGCATATTTATGATGGGGGTTAGAGGGTAAATTTAACTGGGCTGCTGGGGGTCTTATAGGCTTTTTCATTGCTTAACCATTTCACCGTGGTTCTAGCTCTTAGCTTTTGGGTCACTGTCATACTCAGAGTTGAACATCTGCCCCAGTTCTTGTATCTCTCGCAGAGGCCAACATCAAGGAGTCGTGTGACCATTATACAATTCATTTTCCTTTCTGCCTTGCAAAGACACCTTTACTAGTCTTCACCACAAAAGCCTATAAAAGACCTATCAGCATTTTCAGTTGCCTCTCACTCCTGTGTCCCTCCTTTCAAGTCAGTCAGTTTTGGTACAGGCAGAACATTGATTTTTGTTTGTTTGTTTGTAACTAATTGGTTAAACAAGACAGGTTCGATTTTTATAACTTTAAGACTGGTTGGTAAAACATAGAGCTATACTAAAACAAAGAAACACAAACTTGTATGTGAATTTCTAAACCAAACGATGACCCGGCTCTTAACCGCTGAAAAAAAACATGCAGAAACTGACCCTCATGCCGAGGTTCCTTCGGAGCCTTTGCTGTCTGGATAAGAGCAAACTGAAATTAAAAAACCCTACCTACAACTAAGAGTGAGTTGCGGAATTTTTAGAGACGAAGATCAATATACCGTGTACAACCGTTTTTTTTTTGTTTTGTTTTTTTTACTATGGATCACGTATTCATACTGATGATCTGGGCATTTTATTTAGAAGTTAAAATGAAAATGCATAATTTTAGCAGTTCACCACACTTTTCTGAATTTTAGTCCCAGGTGGCTTCCCCATGTACTATCCTGCATTTAGATGACAGTTTAACGTGCTTTTTTATTCGCATATTTTTCAATATTTCATATCTATAACGAAAGCTTCTCCGTATACACACAGACTTAACAACTGAAAAAGAATGGGAAAAGTTATTAGATGCTCAGTACGGTTTTACATCCAGTCCAGTTAAACTCTGTTTCGTTCAATTCGCTTCCTCGATTATATACCGCTGTGCTTTTAATCGTTGATCATGTGGCGTCACTCTGATTTGGTGACCCAGCTCCTCCCCCTCTAGGTCGATTTTGTCCGTCAGTATTTAGTCCAGGCTGAACTGTGGGAAGTTACATCCACGCTTTGGTGTAACGTCGTTCATTCGTTACCATACATACTCACCATCGACCAATTATTGTTGGTGGTAATTGACTTCCCTCTTCTGTCAGCAGTCGAGGTAAATCTAGATGAAAACTCAAACTAGTTTCTTCATGTCAGCAGAGGTATGAGCCATTTGACGAGATGGCGTCTTGCCATCAGTTGATCCTCGCGTTGGTCCAGCTGTGTTTGTTGGTGTTATTCGTCAACTGCAGAACTTTAAATAAGTGCTCAGATGGAAATCTATGCTCGGATCGTCCCCCTGTTGTTCTGGGTAAGCTCAGACCATTACTTAACAGTTCATGTGATATGTTATCTTTATTGTTAGGTAATGTTTAGACACCATTGTTATTTCAATCGAAATGTCGAGTTAGTTTAAATTTTTTTTCAATCAAAAATATCAATGTAACAACATTTAATGTTATTACGACGTGAATTACATCGCCGGGAACTGGTCCTTCATGCTATAAGATAGCTAATAGGCTATACACAGTGGTCGACGTAGCTTAGTCTGTTATCATTTAGCAGTAAACAAATGCATCATTAGTGTTGGTAAACAAACACAATCATAATACTTGAAAAACTGTATGTAACGATGACTTGCTTTGCAGCACACCGTTGTAGGAATCACAATTTCGTTTTGATCAATAAAAATGAACGCGCTCACGAGTCTTATTCTTGTCGAGAAAACAGGTAGACGACTTGCTTTACTTGTTCTTCAAACTACGTATAAACTATCGTTTTGTTAAAAAGTTAATAGAACCGTGCAGAATCCCACCAAAGCATTTTTTCAACCCGTGTGTATAAACGGACACTCCATTGTTTATTTTGTAGTCAGGAGTGTTCTTATGACATACAGTCATATGATCACGGAACGGAACGGAGTGTGACTGCTGGATTCTAGTAGGCTTATTTCTGTTGCGAGCTCCAGATGAAGAAATGTTTCTGGTCAGAGTCTGTCCGGTTGCTGTATCTTTTTTTTAATGATGATTACATCACGTCAGACTCCTGAATCTTCATATAGATCAGTAGAGCATTAATTCACTTTCGTGTCCTGGTTGTTACACTCAGTGATTAAGCAATCGAAATTGCATCGTTTGTGCATGCTTTATTTCCTGAATCATCACCGGTCATGAGCTAGTCTTAAATCTGTGATAAATGAGAATCAAGAGGGAGTAACACATGAGATTTGTTTCAACATGAGGTCTGCGAAGATATTAGCAAAAACTCACCAAGTCGATCAAAAGGCCAGTGTGTATGTACCTGATCGCAGTGAAAAGGGAGTTTGACCTATTGTTGCCTCTAACGTTTACTTTGTGGCTTCAGCACTGATAAGCCTTCAACCTAAAACACATTCTAAAAAGTCATCATATCAGAGCACCCTGCTTCGCTTCTTGACTTGATTTGCTCAGTAAATGAAGAAAAGTGATAACGTTTCCTGTTTATCTTTGTCGTTTCCATTTGATAGGTTTAAGTTGCAGCTACAGTCAGATTAGTTAAAACACATCAAAAGATTACTTGGTGAAGGTTGTTGTCTTTTATTTGAGGGGTTTAATCATGTAACGATTCAAAGGCTATTGTTTATTGTTTTTTCATTTCTGAACTGACACATGATTCAACCAGTAGTGACAGTCACTGAGGCGAATTTATCAGATGATTTAGATATCACGAAGATCCGTTTAGTTGTTACTAGTTCAGATTCCTGTTTACTTGTTACTTAGGCTGTTTTGTTTTATGTCCTTGATTTGAGTTAAGTTTTTAAATCATGTGACTGTGGGTCACAGTTCCAGGAGACCTCGGGAACCAGCTGGAGGCTAAACTGGACAAACCCAGTGTGGTACACTACATCTGCTACAAGAAGACGGAGGAGTACTTCACAGTGTGGCTCAACCTTGAGCTGCTTGTTCCAGTGGCCATCGACTGCTGGATAGATAACGTTAGGTGAGGTTGTCATGGGGGGGAGAGGGACATGGGCTAAGAGCGTGATGAAGGGATGAGCCTTGTGCAGGTCAGAGAGATTTGGTTGCAGTATCTTGCGTGTTAACATGATATGGATTCAAGTTGGACTTAGGATTGGGAAGTTTTGTTTTTTGTTTTATTTGTTTTGTAGATGATATGCAAAAAAAAAAAAAAGGCTTAAATTCCTTTCTCATTGTCAATTCTCTCTAAACGTCCAAGTCTGTTTTGTTCCTTAATCTCAAGACATTCCCCCCTTCTGTCAGTTTCATTAATATACCTCATGGAGACGTAACACTTTGAGCCAACAAACCAGACTTTGGAAGTTTTTTTGTTTAACATTTTTTAATGTGAAACAATACCAGAGCTTGTGGCCTCTATTGAGGCTAAACTGTCATTTGCACTGTCCTGTTTGCAAAGAACATCCTGTTCTATGCTGTAAATTGAGAAAATGTCACCTGGTTTCTGGAAGTGAAAAATGTGGTTATGATGTGGTTGTTCCTGGTCTTCAGTAGAGCATTTTCACTTTGTGGAGAGCCTAGTAACTTAAAACCCTTATTACGAACATTGAATATTTTTGGATTAAAGAACCGTTAACTGAGTATTGAGTTTAGCCTTGGGATGGCCCTGCTTCTTAAACATAGGAAGGAAAGTGTGCTAACAGCTTTTTCAAACAGGAAACCATTAAGAGCATTAACACTTGTCACATACAGTACAGTCACACAACATTTGACCACGGTTTTACAACGGCATAGATCTTAAGGAACGTGTTTGAAACTGGCTTACCTGTGTATCACTGTGCTAGTTGAAATCTTAACAGTATTTTAGCTCTGTGCTCTGCATTGTACATATGTTTACATGGCTGTTATTTCTGTGTGTGTGTGTGTGTGTGTGTGTGTGTGTATTAGGCTTATATACAACCGCACTACAAGGAGCACAGAGGCCCCACCAGGAGTGGACATCAGAATGCCTGGATTTGGACAGACCTATAGCCTGGAATACCTGGATCCTAGCAAACGCAGCGTCGGTGAGTACTCCGTAAGGATGCATGTGTCTAGCGGTAGTCTTGTGTTCAGTATCCTGTGTTTTGCTGAGCGCGTCTTGCTAACTGTTCTCGTCTTGGGCAGGTATGTACTTTTTCACCATAGTGCAGGCACTGGTGGACTGGGGCTACACTAGAGACGCTGACGTGCGAGGAGCCCCTTACGATTGGCGGAAGGCTCCAAGTGAGTATATCAGCCTCTGTTTTGACTGAACAAATGTCTTTTGGTCTTATACCTTCTTAGACAATGAAGTACCACACATATTCTTTCAGCTGAATGTGAGAGGAAACAGGAATAGTAGGAAACAGAGGTAAACAGGACGTTAGGGTGACAATTTCAGTTAGCTTGCACAATAACTTTCATTATTTGTACATTCTCAGTGTACAGTGCTGTCCAGTTGTATTGGAGTGTTTTTTTCAAGAAAGCCCAGACAGACAAATTTAGTCCAGTTTGGTGATCAGACACAGATGCATACTAGCGTAATTCTGAGAAGTTCTCAGCACAGATGACAAACAAAGATTCCCATGTGTGATAGTCGAAAACCAAAATTGGTCATCTCATTCTCAGATTATAATGTCCTTTGAATGGAAAACATGTTTAAATAACTTCAAGACTTTGTATTGGGGTCCAGTGAATATTCTGCGTGATAGCTGCTAATAGGATTTAAAAAAAACATTTGGTCTCGTTGAACAGATGAGAACAAAGCCTACTTTTTGGCTCTGCAGAAGATGATAGAGGAGATGGCGGAAAAGTACGGTGGCCCAGTTGTCCTCATTGCTCACAGCATGGGAAATATGTACACGCTCTACTTTCTCAACCAGCAACCGCAAGCATGGAAAGACAAATACATCAAAGCCTTTGTGTCTTTGGGTCCACCATGGGCTGGTGTGGCCAAAACGCTCAGGGTCGTAGCCACTGGTAAGTTACCATCTCAGTGATGCGTGTTTTTATTTGGAGAGAGAGAGAAGGCGGGGTGGGGATGAAACACTGTGTGCGCTGTATTTTGTATAATTTAGCCTATTTCTGGGGAGTAATCTAATCAAGGCAGTGTTTGCAGTTTGGTGTCTGTGGAAAATTATCCCATGATGCCTCCATGTGATCCTACTGATGATAAATCCATGTGGAAAACAGCTGATGGATCACAGTTTAAAGTGTAGGCATTTCATACATATTTTGATAGTTTCCAATAGTTTTCCTCTAAATACATGGTCTGCATTGTGTCTGAATGATGCATCTCCCCTTTATGTTCCAGCCATGTCATGCCAATTATTTATTTGATAATTAACGTTTTCTGGGGAAAAAAAAAGAAAGGCAGATAGTTTAGCAGAACTGTCAGAGGAGCAAGTCTGTATTTATACAAGTTCAGCAGGAGACAGCTGAGAACAACTAATAGGGGAGTAATGCTTTTTGACCTGCAGTGTTTTTTGGGGGGATGAGAACACAAATTGTGGTTAATGTGTTGTATGCATGAGGTTGTGCTGAGAGCAAGCCAATGAGAAGTGCACACAGTGACTGTAAGTGTCAAACCAAATCAGTGTGTGGTGTAGTCACCTCTCTCTCTCTATGTCTCTCTCTTTACATACAGGTGATAATAACCGCATCCCATTGATCAGCCCACTGAAAATTCGCTCGCAGCAACGCTCGGCTGTCTCCACCACGTGGCTGTTCCCCTACGCCCACACCTGGCCGTCCGACATGGTCCTGGTCTCGACGCCAGAAGCCAACTACACGGTACGCGACTACAAACGTTTTTTCACAGACATAGACTTCGAGGACGGCTGGGAGATGAGGCAGGACACGGAGCCCCTGGTGAAGGCGCTTGAGGCGCCGGGGGTGCCCGTTCACTGTTTGTACGGCACCGGGATCCCAACGCCGCAAAGCTTCAGCTACACGTCGTTCCCCAACGGAGAACCCACCGTCTTTAACGGAGACGGGGACGGGACTGTCAACCTCCTGAGCGCGGTGCAGTGCAAACGCTGGATCGGCCAACAGAAGCAGCCGGTCCGCCTGAAGGAACTGCCCGGGACCGAACACGTGGCCATGCTCCTCAACTACACCACCGTTGAATACATCAAATCCGTGCTGTTCTCCCCCTGACGGCGTGCGCTTTCAGAAGCATGAAGTGCTGGAAATTTTTTGTTCCCGTTTTACGCGTGTGCAGGGAATATCTGTGGTTGAGAATTCTGTGTTACAAAGGGGGATGGTGTTTAATTCTGTTTCAGTTACAGAATGTCCCCTCTAAAGTGAAAGCCTGTCCACTTGTACACTGGTTCAGCTAGACGGCAGTGTGGTTATCAGTGGCCTGGATTGTGAATGAAAGCTGAAAAGTGCTAAAAAGTGCCAGTGCACAGTGAACCACCTCGTCCAATCTTATGTACAATCAAAATATCAAAGTGTCATTTAATATTTTAAAAATGTTATTTATTTATTTCTTTTTTTTTTTTCATTGCCCATATATTTTTACCTAGAGATTTTAGATGGAAAAGATGGAGATTTAGATGGAGATTTTACTTGTGCCATGTGATGAGCGGTTTTATCACCTAACACATGTTGCATGTTGGTTTAATCTACAAAATGGTTGTCCTCATTTTATTTCTGAGAGATTATTGTTTTCTTAATTACAGTGGGTTTATTGTGCCTGATCTTGATGTTTTCTAATTTATGTTAAAAATCCACTTTGAAGGTGACTCTAAATGAGACAAAATTTTTATTTTTCCTGGTCCTTTTTTTCTATGAATTATATTTAGTGGTTGTAACATTGATGTTTGACACAGAAGTCAACTGATTGGAATGTTTTCGTTTTAAACAACTCAATGATGTTGTGAGGATTTAGATTTACCAGTATTGATTCTGTTTTATGTATTTGTTCTACCAAGGGGCCTTCCTTTTACGACAGGAGGAATGATATGAATTTGAGGGAAACTTGAGTGATTGTGTGTTGTGTTGAACACAGTTCTTGGGCTGAACTTTAATGGGTGTCTGACCTCCTGCATAGTTATTTAAAATTACGATTGTGCCATGGCCCTGAGAAAACCAAAAAAAAAAAGCAACAACAAAAAGAACTGATCAGTGTGTTGTTCATACGTGCCGACTTTTGAATACAATGAGAAATATTGTGTTAAGTGTTTCACGTCCTCTAATTTGATAAACATGCTCATCACTGCCCACAGTATAACAAACAGGGTTTATAGTACAGGAAAACCAGGAACATCAAACTGATGTATATGGTCATGTATCAGTAGTGTTTCCTCTCTGTTATCCTCTCTGTTATCTTGGATATGTTAAAGAGGATTAACCATGAAGAATTGATGTGAGTATAATTAAACCCTATGCTCTGGAATAAACCATTTTTTTTAATGTCTTTCCCATTTAGCTTACACATGTCATGTTGTGTTCTGCTTGGAAGTCCTAATATGCAAAGTGAAACCACAGTCCCAGTTTAATGTTACAGACAAATTTAAAACAAGTAAGTATCCCAACTGCATAACCCTCTCCCTCATGAGAGAAGTTATTACCATTCAACCAAGGCCTTTTGACATATTGTTTACCTTAACTGTACTGTACACAATAACCATTACGTATTTAAAATAATAGGGAACTGTAAAACTGAAAAGGTACATTTCCAAAGTGGAATAACACCCATGTCAGATTTTAAAACCTTTTTCTATTTGAGGGATTTTAAGTATGATCAAGTAACTTAAGATTTGAATTTGAAAGTTGGACCACTAAAAGCTCTGCAAATAAATTTTCATCTACCCCTCATAAAGCACCGGAGGGTGAAAATAATCTAAACCTAAGCCATTCCTATTTGAGAAAAACTGAACAAACCTTAATGTAACTTCTCTGTACAGCTCAAGTGTTGCTGGTGAAGTTACTGCATGTTCCAGTTTCACCTGACATGCCCTAACTGGTATCCAAAGTTTGAAACTTGTGTGGATTGACGGGTTCTCTTAACAGCGTTCACGCATGTACTGAATTGACCTGAATTTACTTTATTAATCCCCAAAAGGGAAACTCATCTTGGCACATATCAAAGACTAATTGTCTCAAATCTAATTGTACGTAATGTAAATGCAAAACTTTCATAATAACAACCAGGGACATCGCATTACAAAGGAAAAAACTCTCAAATATAAAAAGACAGAGATTACTTCATTAAAATCGTGATGGCAGGCAGTAAAGAAAAGAATGAGCTCAAAGAGCTCCCAAAAGCTCTTCATTTTATGACAATACAGTATTTTCCAGAGTGTGTATACTGGACACCCTATAGACGTATTAATGGTGTAAAACTAGTCTGCTTACTCTATGTTAGTGACAAGACCAGCAGATCAGTTTTAAGAAACTAGTATAACCATACTGCTTGACTCACAGTACATTTTGCCTAGTAATGATTAAACACTTACCAAAAACTCACACTAACTTTATTTGCAGTTTGGTGAAAATCTTAATAACAGTAAATCTTAATAAAAGTAAAAACAGAGGCTGGTATTTATTGTTCGTTTGATTATCAGAATGTCAAGAAGAACCGAACAATAAAATGTTAGGGGAAAATCATCTCAGGGGGAATGAGAAAAACTTGTTTCCTGTCTTGCAGCGGAGCTCCGTGCAGTTCACCTGCAACTGAAAACGTCCATCTTCATGAGAATCCACAAGACTCTGTAGAGAGTAAAAACACAGCAGCACACTGGACATTTCAGTACAGAATATTAGTAACTGACAGTCAAAGCACAAACAGCAGGCACTTTCTCTCCAGAATCGTTCTCTTTTGTCCGATAAACTTAACATGTGACATGTGCTTCAGGGTCTTACCTGCAGCTTTGGTAAACACGTGGTGAGAATTTGCTCAGTATAGTCACCAACACACCACGCCAGGCTCACGTGGAAAGAAGGTTCCTTGGTGGAGGAGCAAAAGCGTTCAGAGGTGGAACGGAAAATGGATGCATTTGTTGTTATGAATTATTGTCAGACTGTGTATGTATATGTTTGCGTGGCTAAAAACCTTATAAAAGGTGCTGAGGTTAAACTCCTCCATGGTTTTATCCACTGCCCTCACTAGATCGAGCAACTGTGCATGCCCAGTGGATATTTCCATACCAAGGAAAGTCCTGCAAAGATGAAGTAAAGTGCATTCGCAGGGCGTTAGTAATGTACTGTAGGTAAAGCCAAACATAATTACACTGACAGAGGAAAAAAAGAACTGATCATACCTGGTTTTTTCAGCATTTGAATACACCCTTAATTTCTCTGCCAAACAAACACACCTGTTTACACATTAATCAGTCAGTCAGTTGATGATGATAATGATGATAATAATAACAACACAGTCTAACGAAAGACTATCAACCACGGAAGATATACACACCGCCTGCATTGTGCTAGTCCTGTCCTGAGACACTGCACGAATGGTTGAATCCAATGGTGCCGCAGTACTACTGTTTGTGAGAGGCTGACGTGGAACTCCTCGGCCCTTGTCAGAGGAACCCCGTGAGATTCAGCCATAGCCGTTATTTCATCCAGCAGATCTAAGAATACATCGTCTGGGACGTCTAAAGAGAGATGTGAGTAATATTTGCATCAGCCTTTTCAGGATATACGTATAGGAATAGTGCCGAGGCTTACATGGAAAGTACACGTATGTTGCCCAGTTTCCGCGCTCATGTTCAAAGGAGCGGATGCGTCCTCCGTGCAGAGTGCTGTCCTCAGGTCTCGTCTCCTCTGAGCCTCTGAACATCTCCAGCACGCTATCAGGGAGAGGGAGGCGGGGTGGGGCGGTTTTTGTTGATACACATTTGCCTCCAGGGTCAGGTTCATTGTCGACACTAATAAAAAAAATGTTTTCATTATGTGAGATATTATGTCAGTGAAATTCAGTTACATCAAAGTCTAAGGCGACAGACTGCACATTATTTTAGGTGAAATCACACCAAACCTATTTTCGTTATGAGATCTGTCTCTTTTTCTTGGAGGTGAGTTGGAGTCGTTAAGAATACTACGCCGCTTTCTTTGGTGGGACAATGATAAGTTATCGGTTTCTTCCTCTTCTTCGGAGCTACTGCTGCTGTAATTAACGATCATACTACAACATTATAAACATCACACCATTTGCACTGCTCTCATACATCCAAATAAATTCTAATGACCGTGGTGAATCCCGTTGAAGAAACAAATTCTTCCTGATTATTCTCGTTTTTAATTTACTTCCGTAGAAAACAAACTGTGTCTCTTTGTCGTAGAGCCCCACCTACAACAACATCTTGTCATATGGTTCCATTTGTTTGACCGCCTTTATCATCATCAAACAATATTCACACATTCGGAGTATGAATATAGGACCCGCATCTGGAGTAAATATTTTCGGAATACAGGTAAAACACATACAGTATCGTATTTTATAATCGGGAATACGTTAAACTTAATCGTATCAATATTTTGACCGGTGCTAAGTTTGCGGTTGAATGTAGAGAAATTTATCCCCACAACGTAAAAGGAACAACCGACGTTAGCCACACAGAAAATGGGAAATGATGGGCGCACCGATACATTTGTTTCGTTTACGAATAACCACCTATCTAACTCAATTCATGATATATGCCGCAAGTTCCGGTATGTTTTGTGAGGATGCCAATTATTTCTTATTCAGGTTCCTGTGTGCCTTGCGCGTCCGCCTGTTGGGGGTTTCGGTGGTTAACGAGCCCTGTGTGATCCTCAAATATCGAAATAGAACAAAGATGTGCTCGTAATTCCTACACGTAGTGGACCATTCCTTTCCGAAAGACGGGCGCTATATTTTAAAACAACCATTTGTCGGTTTTCGGTGCACAAAGACCGAGATTCGTCGAGTATTTAGGTGCACAGCCGGGAGAGGGGCAGCCGAATAGGGGGAGCGGCCTACGGCGCAGGACTGACCAGGAGTCCGCGGATGTGATGTTTTAGGCCTTTGCCATTTTTGAAAACGATACTATTTTCCTTTTTTTTTTAGACCTCTCACGGTTTGATTCACGGTCCTCACCGACAAAGTTTTACGGTATGTAAACAATGATCTGCTACAGAGTGAACAAATCAGTATGTAATCAAGGTAGCTAGCCGATTACTTTGCAAGCTAGCTTGCTTTTTGCATACCATCTCTTCACGGTGCTGATTAGTCATTTAATCAAAATGTTTTTGCCTGAGAAGTGGTTTGATCACTCTTTACTCTTGCACGAAGATTCAGATACTACGATAACAGAATCTTCAGTGGATTGCACGGACATTCAGCTGCATATGCACGTAAACAAATGTTGCAATGTGTCGTTCACACATCTGTAATCATAGCTACGCTTTGAAATCAATACCGCGGGGTGTCTTGTGTATTATTTGTATTATCTAAAACTGAACTGTTTTAATCCATAGCGATGTGCTGACAACTAAACCAGTCATTTAGAGACCGTTCTCTAGCTGCTCCGTTTCTTTCTCGATTTAATATGCATCTCAAATTTAACAACTCATTTTCATTTAATAAATAATATTTCACTTAATAAAATTGCCTCGATAAGATAGTTATGCATAGTTATATCAGCATTGTCTGCGCAACGTTGGAAACAGTCGACGACTGTCATTTTTAGCCACATCTTTTCTCTTGTACCCCTAAACACATTGAACAGTGCACTTAGCTTAACCTTTATTAGTCTTTATTAGTGTGACTGACGGTTTTAAGTCGTATTTTTTTTATCTGAGTTCTCACCTAACCTTTTACATTGTATGTTCTTACATTTTTATTATTATGTATTCATTTTTGCTTGGACCGTTCATAAAAGTGAAGGAGCACAAAACTTGTAATTACACAGAGTTCAACGATGAGTATTGAGGACACAGGCAGTTTTTCTAATGAAAGTATTTTTCCTTTCAGGCAATGTGTAAAAGTTGAAGAGGACTGAGGGCACAAGAAGACAAACAGTCCGCACTACTGTTACAGTAGTGTTTGGGGCCAATCAGAGTCTCTCGAGACATATTATATTTTTCTTTGTAGTTGTGGTCCTTTGAGCTGGCAAAATAAGTTCCTCTGTGCCACCCCACCTCTCCCACCGCGGCCAGTCCAACAATCCTTTCCCCCTGGATTCCCACGGTAAGAGGTCCCACTACGCTGCAAAGCTGAATCCCTACACGAGAGCGCGCATGACAGAGGCATGGCAGCAGCATGCTGTTGCCCCGCCCCCAGTGGTGCACACTATACCACCGGGGGCGGAAAATGCCCTCGGATGCGCCGTCTACGGCATCGTCCTCCAGCCGGATCCTGCCCTGCAGCAGCAACAGCAGCCGCAGCAGCAGCAGCCGCAGCATCAGCACGGACAGCAGCACGGGCAGCAGCAGCATCCTGCGCAAGCCCAGCAGCCTTCACTGCAGGTGGGCAGCGAGGGTGGGCACAAGTGCGGGGCATGCGGGCACGACATCTCTCATCTGGCCAATCCGCACGAGCATCAGTGCATGGTGAGCCAAGATCGATCCTTCCAGTGCACCCAGTGTCTGAAGATCTTCCACCAGGCCACAGACCTGCTGGAGCACCAGTGTGTTCAGGTGGAGCAGAAGCCTTTTGTGTGTGGGGTGTGCAAGATGGGCTTCTCCTTGCTCACGTCCTTGGCACAGCATCACAATGCTCATAACAGCAGCAACCCCATGAAGTGTTCCATCTGCGAGAAGACCTACCGGCCAGGATCTTCGGGTAACGCCACGCCTACGTCCTCCTCCAATCCCCAACAGCCTTCCAACGAGGGGGCGTCGGCCAGTGGCAGCGCCGCTGTGGGGACGTCTGGCCAGCCTACGTTCGTGCCCTCAGTACCCGACCGGCCGTACAAGTGCTCGGTCTGCTCGAAAGGTTTCCGTCACCTGTCAGAGCTGTCGCGTCACGAGCGAGTACACACAGGCGAAAAACCCTTCAAGTGCGAGACTTGTGACAAGAGCTTCAGCCAGTCTTCCCATTTGGCCCACCATCAACGCACTCACAGCTCCGAGAGACCGTACAAGTGCGCCGTGTGTGAGAAGAGCTTCAAGCACCGCTCGCATTTGGTACGTCACATGTACGCCCACTCGGGAGAGCACCTGTTCAAGTGCAACCTGTGCGAGCTTCACTTCAAGGAGTCGTCCGAGCTGCTCCACCATCAGTGCCAGCCGCAGGGCGCCCGTCCCTTTCGCTGCGCCACTTGCGGGAAGGGCTTCAAGCGCCCCTCTGACCTGCGGCAGCACGAGCGCACTCACTCAGAGGAGAGGCCCTACCACTGCGAGGACTGTCAGATGAGCTTCAAGCAGCAGTACGCTTTGGAGCGTCACCGTCGCACCCACAACGCGTCCGCCGACCGCCCGTTCAAGTGTAACCTGTGCGACAAGGGTTTCCTTCAGCCGTCCCACCTGCTTTATCATCAGCATGTACACGGCATGGACAACCTGTTCAAGTGCGCCTCCTGCGGGAAAGGCTTCAGCCAGTCCGGAGAGCTGCTCCGCCACAAGTGCGGAGAAGCTTCGACGAGCTCCACCAATCCCGACAAGCCCTACAAGTGTGACGTTTGCGGCAAAGCCTACAAGAAGGCCACCACGTTGCAGCGGCACCAGAATTCCCACTGCGCCGAGAAGCCTCTGAAGTGCTCGCTATGCGACCGACGCTTCCTGTCCTCCTCAGAGTTCGTGCAGCATCGCTGCGACCCCTCCCGCGAGAAACCTCTCAAGTGTCCCGACTGCGAGAAACGCTTCAAGTACTCTTCGGATCTTCAGCGTCACAGACGCGTCCACACCGGTGAGAAGCCCTTCAAGTGCTCCAGCTGCGACAAGGGCTTCAAGCAGCGGGAGCATCTGGCCAAGCACCAAAGTGTACATGCCCGGGATGCTCAGTTCAAGTGCGTGTGGTGCGGAGAGCGTTTCGGAGACCTGGGGGCGTTGCAGGAGCACACGGTCCAACACACAGCTGAGGGAGGGGCGTACTCTGTGCCGCCTTTGATTCATTGAGAGTTCTGTCTCCCCCTGTTTTGATTCCAGGTCAAAGCATAATTAACCAATATTATTGCCCTTCATTTAGTTTACTCCACCTTACCCAACCCCATCAAACTTGGTTAGTAACAAGCAAACCTCAACGTCAAGAAGAGAAAGAAAAAGTACAGAAAACCCCATAATGTGGTATCATCACTAAAGATGTGATTTCACCTCAAAGAAAAGTTGGACATTTTTCTCAGATACTGTCAAAGTGTAACATCCGTAGGATGTATCAAACTCCACTTTTCAGTTTTTATTCTAAAAACTGTAAGGATGGAGGAGCTGAAGAATAGGCAGCATATTACTCCATTTTAATGAAAATTTTCCCCAAATGGAAAAGAGTGAAAAAGAAAAAAAAAATTAAGAAATATAACACCACATAAGCCTACCCCAGTCCCATTGCCCAGTTTTGTGTTAAGACTTGTTTTCTTTCAGATTCATAAAGGATGAGGGAAGGGATTCAGCCTCTCCTCTTTTGGATACCCGTTAGACTGTTCTTGGGGGAGGGCATTTGTCATCTTTTCTGTGACTGAAAGCGGTTACCTTTCTAGCAATGCGTTTTTTCCTCCATCTGAAAAAATATTTTTAAAAAATGTAAAAAGAAAAAAAAAAAAAAGGCCTCCACTAACTCCCCAGTTATGTTTCACAGCGCCTTTCATGAATGCCTGGTTAAAGGCATCTCAGCTTGTATTATCAGTTATACTGTTACTGTCCTGGTAGGCAACTGTGTTTTTGGATTATGATACTTGATAGGGTCTGGTAATAGGCTATAGAGTACCCGTTATCTGTCTATGAAGTTTTATGCCCAAAAAAAAGTAAAACAATTAGTTGTTAAAATCAGGATACGTAGGGCAGTGTTAAACCCCTTAACCATGTTCCATTATGAGGAGAAGGAGGATTGTGTCAACATAGTAGGAGTGGAAGGATACTGTATGTTCACTGTAACACTTCCTGCAGCCTAATGCCAGATTTTTGTTTGTTTTATTTTGTTTTTTGGTCAAACCCTGCAGCTCATAAGAAAAGGTGATAGAGATAAGGAGAAGGGGCACAACGTGGTGATATCATGAACTAATAAAAATGTGTGTGTGTGTGTTTTGTTGATGTATGTGTGCCCTACATTGTGGCAACTATGGAATTTACCACACCTCAAAGGGACAGATTGTTAACCAGCCGAAGTATGGTGACCATAATGGTCTCTGCATTTCACTGCGATATACATAATTATATAGAGACTATAAAGAAGTATATATTTCACACTTGTATACAGTTCATATTCCCACAAAAGATCAGTGTATCTGTCCTGAACTTGCCTAAAACCTGAAGGCTTCCTGTATTACTGTATGTACATAGTAGTATGTATGCGATATGTTTAGCAGTCCCGTCGTAGATATTGCATTGTCTTTCTAAAAAGATTAAAAAAAAAAAAAAAAAAAAAGAGAGAGAGAAACTGCATTCAACTATATTATATGTAGCTACTTTTTATTATTATGTGGACTTTCGATACATTTTTCCCCCTCTTTATAGCTGTAGGTTATTTTTTTTTTTATTTTATTTTTTTTTTTGATTGTGATGATGTATTTCTGAGTTGTAAAGGAAGTAAGTGTGTCTTTAAAAGGGTTTCTTCTTCTTCTTCTTTTTTTTTTTTTTCCCCCCATGTGAGAGTTTGCTCTGTGGCACAAATGAGACACGTACGAGGCCATTCCATATCACGGTGGGCCCGCGTCCAGTCTCGCTGCTCCGCAGACAGGAAATGGGAGTGTTGGTGTTTAGAAATCCATCATCGTTATGGCCTCCAACCTTTTCCCTCTTTGCTCTTTTAAAAGGGGGGGGGGGGTTTGTTTAAATAAAAAACAAAAACACAAAAAAACCTAAAAACCTCACGTTCTCTGTACAGTTAAAAAAAAATTGTGTGATATTTCTACCGCTGTATAGCTTTTTTTTGTTTTGTTTTGTTCTGGCTTGTCATGTCCACGTTTGATCATTGCCTGTCAGTCCATTGTTTTTCCTACCATTGTAAACACGTCTAGACGCGTAATGGAAATGCAGTCAAAACATCAAGGCCGAGGTGATGGCGTTCCCCAGTTAAATCTTAGAGAACTTTTATATGAGAATTTAAGTAGAACTTTTTTCAATTTAAGATAATACATTTTTCAGGTTGACCCAATTGAAATGGGAAAATGCCTGTGTTCAAAACCTCCAAGGGCTGATAAATGCATGCCACTCAGATGCTTCCTTTTGTTTTTGCTCCTGTCTTTTCTTTTGGCCCGATAGTGATATGAGGTGATGCTGTTGGATGTGTAGATATAGTACAGTAAAGCATTAGCTAAAACTCTTTTTCTTAAACAAATCGGTCCACACCATTGGTCTAAGAATTTGGACAAAACTGCCTGCGGTTGTACCACAATAGTCGGAAAGCATGAAATTTGCCCTCCAGATTTCTGAAGTCTGCTCATACATAAGCCGTTTCTGTGCTCCAAAAAGAAGTATGCAGTTGGAATAGCAAGGTCAGAGAGCAAACGCTGTGTGTGAGAAGCTTGACTCTTTTCTTTTTTTTTTTTGTATCAGCACGCCTTTTTTTTTTAAAGTCCAAGCTCACAGAAGGAACACTGTCCCCCTAAGCATTGTTGGATTTGTAGTTTGTGCAGTATTATGTATGTTGTATGAGGAGGGGAGGGGAGGGGAAGGGGGGTCAATGACTCAAACCTTGCAGTAATGTCAAGAGAGTTCCAACAAGTCCTGCTCCATGGAGTAAAAAGGTTCAGTGTAACATTTTGGCCTTAAGAAGGGGGTGTCTGGGTGTTCTGTTGGTTTTTTTTACTTTTTCTTTCTTTCTTTTTTTTTTTAAACCCATTGCCTCTGTTTTCTTTCCTTTTTTAAAAATCTCTTGCATTGTGTATTTTGTCCTTTTGCTAGAGAATATCAAGGGGGGGGGGGCTTTTTATTTTAACTCCAGGCATTAAGGAAAGTTCAACTCAAAGAGCAGTTGGGATAAAATAAGAGTTTGTACATTGTGTTTTTTTATGTTCTCAAGTTTGCATTGTATATTAATTTTTTTATTAATATTGTTTAAAATCTATATATGAATATCTATATTCTTGGTAGGAGTCTCACAGGCATGGGGGATGGATTGGGTTTTGATGTAAAGGTGGATGGGCCAATAAGAACTGTAATGTGACATGACCATTGACTTGATGATATGTTTGAGACAGGTAGTCCCTCCCCTGTGACCCTCGTGTGTCTCTTCCCTGTGCATGCCTGCTGTGTTAGTTCCTGTAATCTGTTCCTGGTATTTGTGTTTCAGAGCACACTTACCTCTCTTTAGCTTTTTTCAAATTGTAGATTGTGGATGAGCTAGTTAGAAACAACATCATGTGGCAATGGATATGAACATTCATGCGAAAATATCTGTATGTAGCATTTAATATACACAGCACTAACAAATAAACTTTTTCTTTAATAATGGAATGATGTGTCGTGAAAGAACACACTTTTAGCTCGTATCTTTTGTTCTTAGCTGAGGGCTTTGTTGCATTATACATTTCTGTGTTTATACATTTTTAGTTATTCATATTCAAATGTTTTCATCATGGTTCATGAGACGATTGGACTTTATTCATAAGAACTGTGGAATTTCACGAAATAAACATGTAACATATTCATAATACCAAACACTTAATGTGGATGGACTGATCCAACTTCAGTTACAGCTTGCAGCTTAGCCCATGTTTTTTTGCTTGTCTTCAAGTTCATCTGCAAGTGTTCAGAATGGTTTTGTCAAATGATAACTTCTCTGCTCATTTCTAAAAAGCAGTGGTTAAGCAACTGCCTGTGTTAAAAGATCTTAAATATTCTGCTCACCTCAGCAACCTGCACCTTTCGTTCCCAGGAGCGGACGCTCTCCTCTAACTGGCGATGAGATGCGTTGGCAGAGATATACTGCTGCACATCTGGCACCTGAAAGGTGGCCAGCTTGTCCCGCAGTTTCCTGTTCAAAATTTCAGCTTGAAGTCGCTCCTGCGAAGAGAGCAAAGAGAACTTTTGAAGCAAACAAGACAGTTTATTTAAATTGATTTGAAAGAAATTTGAGGACAAAGTTTAACTGCTTTCACATTTGGGCTCATTATTACACCAGTGTCCTTGTAACATCACAGGTGAGGTTATTTCCATTGTGTTATGGCTGTAGATCAATATTTAAATGTGTCTGGGCTGACTGAACAGGTATAGCTTTAAATTCCATATTAAAGAACATTAGTAAAAGACATTGCTTAGCTATACTCCATCGGGAGTGAATGAGAACAGTATCCTTGTCCTGGTTAGGAGGCCCCTAAACATTTATCTGGGAACTCAATGCTGTGGCATCCACATCTGCTAGTTATGTGGCATACTATGTAGTTTTGATTACATGACAGTAAGTATTTATGATGGGTGGTGGTGGAGAGAGGGTTATGTGTGTGATAGATCACAAAACAACAAACAGATGGGTGAGTGTTGAAATGAGCCCATATTTGAAAACAGTTGAACTTCACCTTTCAAACACTTAGGCTACCATTTCCAGCACCCTCAGATCACATGAGTAAGCAAGTGCAAAACCAGCATACCACACAAAGTCTCTAAGTGGTCCATGAGTAACTTTTTTTTTTTTTAATATATATAAATAACAAAGCAGAGAGGCAAGGACAGTATCTGAGTCTAACCTGCTCTGATTGCAGCAACTCTTCCTCAATCCTCATCAGCATCTTCTTTCGCGAGGCAATGTCACTGTCCAACTGCTTAGACTCACTCGTTAAGCTCTGGAGTGTCTTCTGCAACAGTATACCGTATTTCGACATTCGAAAGGCCTCTATTTGTGATTACCACTTTTGTTTAGGTCAGACTGACCAATCAGCATTTAGAAATATATGTCACAGAACCAGGTCAGGTGTGGTGAGAGGTTTCAGACCTTGTACGTATTCAGGCTTTGCTGCGGGTTTGCCTGTTTGAGGTGAAGCAGGTCCTGATTGAATTTGTCTATTTGCTCCAGGCAATTTTTATTCTCGATAACAAGATGCTGAAAGTCCACCTCTTGCACCTCCTTGGCCAACTCCTGCTGCTGCTGCTGCTGTTCCTGCAGCTTCTTAGACTTTTTACACAGCTCTGCATTCTTTAGGCGGAGCCTCTGAATCTTTGATTTCTGTAGGAATGTGAATAAAGAGCAGAGTAGACTACACGAGAATATGAATTAGAATGAACGTGAATATGAGGAATGATGGACCAATGATTTTTCAAAGTAGCTTTGAAAAACAGTGGTACTATCTACGGAGTGGTATACTAAATTAAATGTGTGCAGTTCTATGCTTGTGTGGTACAGTTGAAAAAAGATGCCAGCTTACCACCACAGAAACCTTGGTTCAAATTGGCGCATTTATATTCTACCTGTCTTGGAAGTCGCTTTGGGTAAAAGCATCAGCTAAATGAATAAATGTTATGTAATGTAAATGCTTGTAGGAATGACTCTTCCATGATCCAAACCTTAGCGTTAATCTGTTCCTCAATGAAGCGCATGACCTTCTCAGTCCCTTTCACTGGACCTTTCCTCTCCTGCAGTGGCTTAACCACATCCTGCTCAAAGTTTGAACGTGCTTTCTTTACCTCCGCCAATCGGATGTCGGCCTCTTCCATTGTAGCCTAACAGGGGAGCAGGATAAAGTCACTGACTTTTCATTATCCACACTTACATCTCTCTCTCTCTTTCTGTCCCTCTTTTATCAGTGTCAAATCGGTATCTACCTCTGCTGATTAGCTGAAGCATATGAACTTTTGAACTAGTTGACTGGCCTGCAGATGAAATTTAGCTTTGTATGGCAATAGATTAGCATAAGATTTCCAACTCTATAAGGTCACATAACTTGGAGATTTACAAACAAACTTGTACTAAAAATGTTTGCTGGATTAATACGCGTAACTGTGAAATGTACAGTTGGAATATGTACAACCTTGTAGTTGAGCATCACTCTCTCTGAGCTTTGTTTGAAATTTTCCATGTCTTTCTGTATCTCACATATTTCAGTTTCAGCCACGTGACACCTCTGTTCCATCGTCAACACCGCTGGCTTTTCCTGACCCTGTGTCTGTGACTTTGGCTTTCGTTGGTGGCCCTGGCATCACAGAATTACATGATTATAATCGTGACAGCATTATCACACGAGCAAGAAAGCGCCAGAAGGATGTAAATATTAAAAACTGATTTCGAACGACATTGGGATTTGCAACCAAAAATTAGAAAGAGGAGAGTGGAGGCATTAGAGAAGTAAAAAATGTTTTTTAGTGCGTGTTCCTGTAGTTTGAGTGCATCACTTAAGGCTACCATCTGCATCTGGAAGCCGCCTACCCTACTATCCGAATCAGGTTGCCGTTTCTTGTCACGGGAAACCAGTCGGTTGAGATAATGCTCCAAAATTTCATTCTCAGCCCGAAGCACTTCATTGGATTGTCTGAAAAGTGAAAAAAAAAATCAGTTTATTGATTTCGGTTTTTAAACCAATGAACAGAAGAAATCCCACTTAAACAGGGTTGAGCAAAAAGAGAATTAGATCGCTGAGCGTGTCTGATCTTAATGCAATCGGTGTTGCGTTAATAGCAGTGAAGCGAGAGGCGAATAATTTGGGTTGAAGTTAATAAACCTTACCAATTAGCTAACAAAGAATTAGACGATGGTTACTCGCAATAATATCCAGTACCTCAGGTTTTCCACAAGTTCTTCAAAATTCCCTGTATCCTCGTCGGTATCGTCTGTCTCCCAGATCTCCGCCATGGTAGCTATGGTAAACAATCTGCGTAACCTAGTAACGCACCTTCCCTGTGACTGCGAGCAGGTGTAACCAGAGGTTAAAGAAGAGTAACTATTAATTGTCGTTCCCGTATATTAGTCAAACTGGCCATCTAATTATGACAACAACACATTTTGCTTTAAATAGTTCTGAGATATATACTGCATCAAATAATAAAATCGAATATGTAAACAAAACGTAATGGTACAGAAAACATCCTAAAAACAGTGTTACCCACAGGGTACGACACATTTCGTATTCGTGATATATATTGACAGACATCTTGCTACACACTTAAATGTGTTTGAACTTCCAAGAACACTAAAATCTGCGCATGCGGGGTCATGATATCTGGAATGTTTCCTGTTATACGATGAAAATGCTGCTGTTCTTTTTCCGGGTCACGCAAGTCTATCGCATCCCATTTCCCTGCGGTAAGCAGCACGGATCGGGAAGGGGTTCCGTCAGAAAACCCCTCTGCCCGACCTCCAGAACAGCCTTCCACGGGATGTTAAAGGGATTGTTTTTAACTTTTGCACACCCTCTTGGGCCTGGAGACGGTGTATGGCAAAGCGCTTCCTGGCGGCGCTATATTTACTTATCAGAATAAAGTTAGCGAGCAAGCTAACACATTGATTTGCACTCCACCCCCTCTCCAGCCGGCTGTACCAGTCAATATATCCTGAAGCTAGAGCTCATTTGTGATATACAACTTCGTTATTAACGGACTTTTCTTTTCCATGAAAAAATCGCTGCACCATCAGCTACACCAGTTGGAAGTTTCTTGAAGAACTATTAACCTGAGGTTGATCTCCATATTCTGGATACTGGATTTGAGGCCCATTGGGGGTGGGGGGGTTTAACCCGCAGTAATTCTGATTTAAGAAACCCCCCCTCGCCTTTCCTTTTTTGGTCCTGTTTTTAGACATAGATATATGTAAAGTTGTACTTTTAAAAGCACAGACATAGCTCCGGTGACCAGGAACAACCTTTTTCTTCCACTGCGTTTTTTTTTTTAAATTAATATATTTAAGATCTTTAACAACTCTGCTGTCGCAGCACTGGAGTACCCTCTTCACACTCTTCTCAGCCTATCCAACTGTCTCATCATCACCCTTGGATTCTGAGTCCGTTGAACTGCCTCTCACAATCTGGGCAACCAGCGCTGCTCAGTGGTTAGTTTTCGTAGCGCAGAGTGGTTTGATCACGCCAAGCTAAGATACCAGATAAAAAACACCCCTCACTCGAGCGCCGCGAGACCCCAAAGCTCTAATAGGAAGTCGGTGATCCGCGTCTCTAAAAGGTTGTTTCTAGAGAACGTTATCGGAGATTGGATCTTTCCCACGAACCGGGGTCCGTCGCTCGCCATGCCCGGCCCGGCGGCCGGCAGTAAATCTCGGGTGTACGCCGATGTCAACACTTTGAAAAACAGGGAATACTGGGACTATGAAGCCCATGTGCCCAACTGGAGGTGAGAATTATTTTAAAAATATTAGAGCACATCTCCTTGTGTTGCATACATGACTTTCACTGCTGAAATGTGCAACTGGATGTTTTCTGTGTTTTTCCCCACCTCAGTGATGTGTGGGTAAAACATCATTTTACATGGCAGTCTGCAAATATCTGGGCAGAATTTTACGTGCCCTGTAAGCATTGGTCAAACAGTGATGTTACTTCTATCTCTAAAATAGCTATGAGTGCATAAGGATGTTATATATACACATATAGCTTATATATATATGCGCGGATTCACAGTAAACAGTATTCCCACTAAACATGACTAGATGTGAGCAGTGTCAGATACATCATTAGAATGAGAATGAGTGAGTTGAAGATTTTGTAGTTGGATTACTGGGGTCGGTGTTTTGAGTCTGCGCACAACACGTTTCCGATTCTTGGCATGCTACAGTATTGATTGCACTAACTCATCAATCTGCGTGATCGAGCAGGCCCGTCAGAGGCTTGACACGGACGGGGAACTGACGTATGAACGAACCAAATGTGAATTGCATTCCTCTCTGTCACACTCCATACTCACATAGCTTGATTGCATCGGTCCTTCACTCCACAATCCCCCCCGAATAATCGGAATAGCTATAGAATAGACGTCGACTCATTTTATAGAACTTGTTTTCTCTTACTTGGTTCAGTGATTATTTATGACACGTACACTATTTATTATGGAGTTGAATTCTTCTTCTTCTTCTTCTTTTTTTTTAATCAAACATGTTTTTCGGTCATGGTTGAAGTAGGGTCATTCTGATGCTGTGGATTGGCAGAATGGAAGCAGTGGCCTCATTCATTATTATAATTAAGAGTGTTGACGGAGCTGTAGACTGATGCTTACAGTGTCATCGTTGACCCAGTGTGTTGGAGCAAATGGCAGGCTTTCCTGTGGCTGATGGGCAAAATGAGGGTCCTGATTCCAGTAACAGATGGTTGAATCTGTTTTTGTCCTCATCAGCAGGACTGATGCGTTTTAGGTTTTGTTTTTGCTGAATGAAGAACGCAACTGCACAGAGAATCTGTCATCAGCTACTCTTCCTGTACTCTTCTCTGGTTTTCAGTCACTCTTGTTTTTGTCTTGTTTGTTTGTTTTATTTGTGTATGGTATTTATCTTATCACCAATTTATCACCAACTTCTTCTTCCCCTTTGTTAGTAATCAGGAAGACTATCAGCTGGTACGGAAGCTAGGACGAGGGAAATACAGTGAAGTCTTTGAGGCCATCAACATCAATAACAATGAAAAAGTTGTTGTCAAAATCCTCAAGGTGAGTTGCTGTAGAACTTCTGAGGAACTTGCCTTAATGTTTTATTTCAGTAACCATATGTCTTAAAGCTGTGTGCTAATGATTCACCTGGCCACTTTTTACTTTAGATCATGGCAATGGCTTGCTAACACAACTGAACAACCATTTTATTGGTTTCTTACCTTCACATTGTATGCTCTCTCTTGGTTGAGCTATACAATGAGAATTAACAGCAATCCTGTTTCTGCTGTCATGTTTACATGTGTTTCTGTTTTTATTTTGAATACTCAAATTGCTGCTGTTAACTTAAAAATCTAAAGTTTTGCTTGAGATTTAGAGAATTTATTTCTATACTCGTAATGTAAAGGGTGCGTGAATCTCCGCATTGTCTCTGTAAACCATTAAACTCAAATAAAATTCACTTACAGTGATGGTGTGGAAAAGAAACACTGTTGTCACTGAATCGCTGGAGTGGCAGCCTAAGAGACATGTTTGTTTTTGTTCAGTTTGACTACCTTCACTGAAGCTATGACCCATGAGGTCACAGCACGGTCTAACACTGGTTGGTTTTTGCTTGTTTGTTTTTGTTGTTTTTAAATGCCCTCATAACCTAAACAGCCTGTTAAGAAGAAAAAGATCAAGCGGGAGATAAAAATCTTGGAGAACCTGCGAGGGGGGACTAACATCATCAGACTCGTGGACACAGTGAAGGACCCAGTGGTACGTTACCCGTCATCTGGCGGGCTTCCCCTCTCCCCCCCCCGGCCCTCCAAAATTATAAGACGTATACACAGATTACTCATTACTCCATAAGACCACATGGGGATTTGCCTTTGTATGGAGATTGGTTTCAGCTGTAGCTTGCTCAGAAGCTTTGAATTATATGTGCTCTCTAAATCGAGAATTAATTATGGATTCTTAGTTTTATTCACAGGGCTGTTCTAGAACAAACTGTACTGATTTTCCCTATTGCATTTTACTATTCACACCAAAGCAGATCTCAGAGAGTTAATCCAAATTTTTTTTTCTCCTCCCACATTATTTGTGTGAGCAAACGTCAGCTAAAAAAAGCTCTGTTGTAAATTGTCATCAGCAGTGAGTCATCTGAACAGTGATATGAATGGTTTCAAATTTCACTTAAGAAAGATTTTTTGTGTGCATAGCTCTTATACGATTCATTGGCAATTAAGGTTACTGTGACTTTCTCAGTGCCTACTGCTCCTCTTTGACTATGACATCCTTGATTGTTTCTATTTATAATAGTGCCCATTGACCACTGTGTATGATTATTGCCATAATTTCATAGTTTTCTCTCTCTCTCTCCCTCGCTCCTTCCCTCTCTCTGATCTCTCTGCAGTCCCGAACGCCTGCACTCGTGTTTGAATGCATCAACAATACAGACTTTAAGGTAGACATATTCATACATGTGTATTTTCAAGTGATTTGATGAATTCTTGCCAGGGTGAACATGAACAAGGAGTGTTCTAGAGCCTTCTAGAAAATTGGCAGTGTGCTGCATAATGCCTACAGCTAAGATATACTTGTGATTGTGGTCCTCTTCCTTTTACTGCTTTCATGGTCTACATATAGTGTTGAAAAGTTATTTTAACTTAAACTCCATGCACACATGTCACTTTTTTTTAATTTAGCTCATTGGAACTTTCTTCTTTTCATTTTTTCCTCTCCAGGAGCTGTACCAGAAGTTAACAGATTTTGATATACGTTTTTACATGTATGAAC
Source organism: Chanos chanos (assembly GCF_902362185.1). NCBI lineage: Eukaryota > Metazoa > Chordata > Actinopteri > Gonorynchiformes > Chanidae > Chanos > Chanos chanos. The sequence continues at coordinate 36,989,154 of NC_044495.1, read as the reverse complement.
TACTAAAGGTAAGTGTATTATACTCTCTTTCTCTCTCTCCCTTGTTCTCTCTCTCTTTCTCTTTCCCTGTCTATCTATCTATTTGTCTGCAGTGTGTGTATGTCTTATCGTAGCTGAGTATTTTTCCTTTCACTCACAGGCCCTTGATTACTGCCACAGTATGGGGATAATGCACCGGGATGTTAAACCTCATAATGTTATGATTGACCATCAGTTGAGGAAGGTAAAGGACAATGTTGATTCTCAAAGCTGCTTTCTTTCATCAGATATCACTATTATTCAATGTTTTCTCTGCTCTAAATTCTGCTTTTAGCTCAAATAAATTGAACAGAAAATCACACCATTAATATTTGCACCATAAATCGATGACTGTGTTTCAAGTTGTAAGGCTTTACTGAAAAAAAAAAATGGTCATGAGTAGAATTTGCCACCAGGTGGCACCAGGTTAACAGCGGTTTTGGTTTTCTGAAGGCGGTAAGTTATTTTAGGCATTGCTATTCAGCGTCAGAGACAAAGCGCTCATGCGTGCTGTGCTTTCTGACTGTTGTGTGTATTTTTGGTTTAGCTGCGGCTCATAGACTGGGGACTCGCTGAGTTTTATCACCCAGCGCAGGAATATAACGTCAGAGTGGCATCACGCTACTTCAAGGGTCCAGAGTTACTCGTGGATTACCAGGTAAATGTAGCGCCAGTGTTTGTAGTTTTGTGCAAGACAAAATCATGTTTAAGTTTTTCATATAATTAGTAATTTAGTAATTTATTAAAAACAAACAAACAAATCAGACCTCAGACGTTCAAAGATTTTGGAATGGGGAGAAGCCAGACTTCTTAGGGCCAAGAAAAGGATCTTACATACGAGTGTTTCTCTCTCCTATGATCTCCAGAATCCTTCATATTCTTAATAATAATTGAGGCAAAAGACTGTATTGAATAAATAATCTCAGTACTAACTGTATTGTAATATTAAAGCATAAAGAATGTATTTAACTTTGTTAATGGCTAAATTGAATCAAATGCAAATGACACATTCCCCCTGCAGCTGACTCAGCATTTTTCCTTAATCTGTAGATATGGTAGAGAAATCAGTACTTTTCACATCCAGGCATGAAGACCCTCTAGACAGAAATTCAGTACTTTTACCCAACACATGAACACACACGATGCCACGTGTACAACACGTCCCCAAATACATTAAGTCCGTCAGTCAGTACTCAGGCTTTTTTGAAGACCGCTGATACAACCCGATTGTCACACAAGTAATTAGCTGTTTGATTTTGTACATTTTGGTGTTGATGATGTAGAAACGTGAAGTTGTCGTTGATTTGAGTGCTGTCCTGCTTTGCTGTGTTGGCAGATGTATGACTACAGTTTGGACATGTGGAGTCTTGGCTGTATGCTGGCCAGTATGGTCTTTCAGAAAGAGCCTTTCTTTCACGGACAGGACAACTACGATCAGGTAACACCAAAACCAACTTTACGAAAACCATCTCGCTGTCTCAGTGTCATGTTTTCCTTTGGTATACTTCACGTTTATGAGTGTAACACTAATTCTGTGACCTCTGCATGTTTGACAGTTTAGCTTTCAGACTGTCACCTGTATTGGCAAGACAATAAACCGCTGGTTGTAATGTAGTGCACTTTAGCTTTTTATGTCATGTGTGAATCAGCAAGATGATGGATGTAACTCGGCGGAAACTTTCAGGCCTTTTGTAAAGAACCATCTAATAGTTTAGAATTCACCACTATTGGAAAACACATCACTGAATCTTTTGAGTGTTCATACACACTTAAACACGTGCTATGTTTTGGACTCGAACGTTACTGAAGTACAGATTTTGTAAAGAGAAACAAACACGTGATGAGTATGATCAGGTTTCGTTATGGGACTGTTACGAATATTGGAAAAGAAACTTTAGCAAGTAGATTTCTGTCTGAACGTAGGTTTTATAGTCAGTGCACTGCACATATATATTTTGGAAGTCTTTGCAACTTCTTTTTTTTATGAACTTAAATTAGTTCTGCTTTCCTTATCAAATAAATAGAAAGGGAAGTATCAGTTCGCTTTTTAATTTGACTCTCTCATAGCAGAGAGCTGTCAGGGCTAGTTTTTCTACTGAGGACCGCCAAACCATAACATGTTAACATTTGACTTTTTTTTCTAAAAGCCGTTTCAAAAGCACGTACCATTAACAAATAAGGCACTTCATGTACAAGACATTTGAAACAGACTGATAACACTGATGTAACTGATTAAAGTTTAGTCACTGTTTATATTGTTTATTTGTTTTGACTGATAGAACTGGTGTAATTTGTTGATGTTTGGTAGCTGTTTATATTGTTTGTTCGTTTGCTTGCTTGTTTTTTACAGCTGGTCAGAATTGCCAAAGTTCTGGGTACAGATGATCTGTTTGGTTACCTGCGTAAATATCACATTGAGCTAGATCCACGTTTTAAGGACCTGCTGGGCCAGTAAGTACCACAAGGGGGCGCCTCAGACCTTCCATAGGAACACTTCAGTTTGATTGCCATTTGCCGTATGATTTCTGTCAAGCTAAAAGGCAGTGCAGTTTCGCGTTGCAATAACATTCGACGACACGATGACTTCCGGAAAATGACGAGGGTCTGATAAGACATAAACACTTGACAGTCCAGACCTGTCATGGCGCATATTTTGTTGCAGCCCTGAGCTAACACACATTAATCCGCTTATCATTTATTCATCAAGTATTTGGCAAGTCTGTCAAAGCAAAGATAATCCAAAAATAGGACCAAATACAAGAGATGAGAGAACCTCTTATAGAGTAAACTGTAAATAGTTGTAATGAGTGGTACATGGAGCCTCTTTAACCCTCTGGCAGGCAGACACGGAAGCACTGGGAGCAGTTTGTTCAGACGGAAAACCAGCACCTGGTTAGCCCGGAGGCCTTGGATCTCCTGGATAAACTCCTACGTTATGACCATCAGCAGAGACTGACAGCCACAGAGGCCATGGAACACCCCTACTTCTGTGAGTCGCACTCTCACACTCCAAACAACAACAACAACAACAACACAACAAAAACAACACAGTGACATCGGTCTGCCTCATACTGAAAATAAAGAGAACTGGTTATGAATGTTGGAAGTCATTTTGGGAGACAGGGCAAAGAAAGGCACAGATAAGTCTCGTTTTACTCTGGTTCAAGAAAGGTTTATTGAATATTGTATTAATAAACATATTTATGCTGAGTCTTGGTGGTGCTGTACATTTCGCGCTTCTGAAATGCTGTCTTAAACAAAATCCTGAAGAAATATTCTTCTGTATTTAGCCTTTTGGAGTTTTATTTTAATATCCACACCCTGCTCTCAGCTACCTTTTCCTAACGTTTTTCATGGCAAGAGTTTGAGGATATTATCTGAAATAATCTTTACTGTTTAAATTTTAGGCCAGTTGAATGATTGAATTAGTTTTTTGTTGTAGTATTTGCAGAAATATACATAATATTTATATATCCTTGATTCCTAATGGAAGGACAGTTAAATTTTTTACTTTTTTGTAACTGGGATATTTTGTGTTGTCATTTTACTGCACATATCAACAGATGAAACAACCCTGATAGCTGTCAGCAACTTTGATTCATTTTAGCCATTCAGTCATTTTTTTTTTCATTTGGATTTTGTTTGTGGTAAAATTCTGGAATTTTTTTTAAGTGAAATGTGCCTTTTAACTGAAAGGGGGCGCTGGTGAAGGTCATTCACGGTCACGGTCAGCTGAAGTTTTCACCCTTTTCTCTTTAGACCCTGTAGTAAAGGAACAGTCTCTCGCCAATACTGACGGCACCATAGTCTCCAGTGGATCCACCACAGCCCGATGAGACCAGGTACCTCCCTCCTAAAGCTCCCTGTTCATCCATTCACAGAATACCCTCTGTCAGCCACTGTGATGTCATTACTGTTATATGTAATTATGTCATTACTGTTATATACTGTATGTACTGCACAAATAATGGCCTCCTTTACTTTAGTTAGCTTTTTAGTCTTTCTTTAGTAGGTTAGCTTCCTTTTGAAACCAACGCAACACTCTAAATATGTCTCTTTACATACTGAACGCAGTGAATATCACCCCTGTCACTGCAATTAAAGAGTGATGTAACATGTAAATTTGTTTTTCTTTTTTGCAGAAAAAGAAAAACAGTCGTTACCTCAACTTTTCACCCCTTGTGGCAGAAACCTCTTCAAGTGTACAGTGAAAGTGGATTCTAGCCACGTCGGCCAGTCCCTCCTTCTCTCTTAAACTCACACACACACACACACACACACATACACACACACACATTCTGTCATTGAGTCGAAGGTTGGCCTGTCCCTGTTACTTGGCCGTTGTCAGACCTACATGCTTGAAGATGACAGTATAACAGTACTGCCTCTCTCTCTCTCTCTCTCTCTCTCTCTCTCCCTCCTCAGCATTAATATAAGCTCTCAAAGGAAAAGAAGCCCCCTGCTTAGTGTACTCCGGCCCCTCCCTCTTTTAAAGTTAAGCATGGAGAATGAAGAGCAGTTTTGGGCCTATAACCCCTGCCCCCCCCCCCTTCCCTGCCCCCTTCAACCCGCCCGGTCTGTTTGTCTGTCTGTCTGTTTGTTCAGTATTCAGCCCCTCTGACAGACCCCCCGGCACAACCTCCAAACACTGTAGTATTGAAGTGGCATGGTGGACTTGTTCTCTGCTCTACGTAGAATGACGATGATTATAATGTTAATGAAAAATAAATGATTTTTATTTAGATTCATATGTCAGAGTGTCATTTTTGTGAGGAAACACTGAATGAATGTGTGTACATGTGGGTATATGATAAACGTGTTTCTGTCTCTACAGAGAACAAAAAAACGAGCAAAAATGGCAAGTTAATGTTGTTGGTTTTTTTTTAATGTTTTCAGAGCACTGTAAATGCCAGTAAGAAAGAGTCATGTTTTGTATGCATGCTTTGTCTTGAAAAACACAAGGTCATTTTTATTTGGTATCCATGGCTCTGCCAAACAATACGGCATAATTAATTATCTTTTCTTAAGAGGCGTCCTGCGTGAGATGTGTGTTATCTCCGTATGATTGAACTGGTGAAACATGAGTAGTTAATCACCACAAACATTGTGCAATATACTGGCGAAGCGTTACCTGAGCTGTTTTAGTACGTGCTCCTATAAGCATTATGGGAGATGGTCCCTATTGTTCTCCAAAGAAAGCCACTGTTATAACGTCAACATATTCTAATTTCCTGTTAATTCTTTTATAAAACATCATCTAAAGCATAAAAAAGCATTTGAATGGATTATTAAGGAATAAGAGGAAACAACCATCTAAACAAACGCTGGCCCCGGGCTGGACCACTAGGGTAACTGGTGAAGTCCTAATCAGGGCACTGGGATCTGTAGACTGGTGTCTTGCGTGCATGATTCTCTGCTCACGTGAACCCAGCCAAGTAGCTGAATAGAATTACAGCAGACGATTCAATGGACAACCAAAGCTGAGGTCTTAGTGTCTTATATCTGTGTGACGCACCTTCTCCACTATCAAGCCCAATCTGCCAATGTCCAGTTTAAACCAGCTGTCAGAGGTCATTGTTCACCTGTTTCATGTTTGGACTCAGTGTCTTCAGTGTCAGTGTAAAACATGGCCCCCTCATCACTATTTATGTCCACATGATGTGTGTTTACTCCTACCCCCCCCTCCCATGACACTAACACAGCACGTGACATTTAGGCATCGGGTATGGCGCAAATTAATGGAAGTGCTCAGGATTGTTTGCTAAACGAGCAGCAAAGAGAAGAAGGAGAACAAACACAGTGCTTTTAACCCAGTGGTCTCAGAAGAGGGGAAAACACTTGTTGGCATGGAAATGACAGGTTCATTTTGAAAAGAGCTTCATGTGGGTAAAACATTATGTAGACGCAGAAGGAACAGAGAGCAAGTACTGACTTAAGTGGAAAAAAAAGTACCAAACAGATGGCAGATATTGTGGTGCACCAACATGTTTTACTACTGGCCAAAAAAAAAAAAAATTCAGAATTTCACTGGTATATAATGCCATGAATGACTGACTGTGATGAACAATACACCTGTTTCATATCAGCACAGGATTTCCTCAGTCATGTATAATTGTTCTCATTCATTTTTCTGAATAAGAACAAACAGAATGAATAATTCTTATTCATTCTCACAGGAAGCGTAATGAAGCAGACACTTTTGCTATTGGTTTTTAAAACGGGACATAATATTATTTTCACACGGTTAGCCTGTGACAGACAAGTCCTTCTTCAGAAAGTGGGTAAGGCAAAATCTGTGTTTCCCAGTCTTACTCTTGAGGTGCCTCAGCTGTAGGCTTTCTAGATCGTTCTCTGTTTAAATACACCTGAGTCTACAGATCTGTTCATTATCTGGTGTTAGAGTAAGTGGATTAGGTGTTGTAGAGCAGGAAGAGAGCCAAGTCGAGCCGTGTTGTGGGTCACCAGGGGCAGGAGGAAAGAGGGAACAGGGATCCATGCCACAACAGAAAAACTCCCTGTGTCAGTTTGTCCCTCCTGACTGGAGAGATGACAGTAACAGGTCTGTTGGTCGTAGTGACTGTAAAATGCTATGAAATGGACATAAACATGCAAGCTCTATCAAAACTCCAGTCATCAGAACTCCTACTCACACTGTTGTCCTTTCTGTCACAATATGAAGGGAGTAACTGTCTTAATATGGCTTGATATAAAGGGCTAGTGCTGATGCCTTTAGAGGACTCTGGTTATAGAGCGTTAGTTTACCATGCATGCCTTTGACAACAAAAATGAATAAATCAGCTGAATTTTATACTGAAAAACTGAAAAAAGCCCCCACCTATTTTCCTCTATTAAACCTGCTCAGAGAGACATCCTGGTAGGTCAAAGAAAAAATTGTATATATATATATATATATATACATATATATATAGCACAAATGCCTGGAGTGTGTATATATAACATTTCAGTAATAACAATATGTGAAAACAAAAATGTGAATATGTAACCAAATATGAATTGAAAAGTTAAGGTGAATATATGGATGAATCTCAAAGAGCCGGTGCACATGTTAATTCTCATTAACCATTTCTGGCTAAATTCTGATATTTCTGGGATCATTCTCTTCCTGGAAGATCCACTGACATCCCAGTCTCAGGCTCCTGGCAGAGGAAACCACTTTATTCGCCAAGCTGACCTGGTGCAACATGTCACGATTCCCCTAATCAGTAGAGACAACACCATCTCATTACATCAGATATCCACAGCGAAACCAAAACCCATTACTGAGGCGCATTAGTCAAAGTCTTTCATTTTTCTGTCATCTGATTATAGCACCCACATCTAAGTGCCAATTTCATCACTGAATCGTTTTCATTGGTTGGTTGATCTCAATAAACTTTTATTTCATGGTGACTCTTAAAAGACATCTTTTGGCGTGAAGTTTTCATCTTAAGACATGTCAGAGTTCCATAATTCTCCCTTAACATTCTTATAGATTACAGTCATTGTGACACATCTTTCAATTTTTATATAATGTATTGGCAGACTGGGATAAGTTAACTGTACAGGATTCCCATGTTTCTGTGCTTAAAATAGGCCTGTATTATTTCTGCTGTATTTGTGGTTTTGTATGTTCTTTTTCCAAGTGTTAAAATTAAAAAGAAAAGAAGAGAAAAAATTCCCGCCCTGTGTCGATTTGCTTATTCTCTCTGTCCGTGCAGGATTAGGTTATATCTGCGAAAAGTTTGTTTTTTAAAAGAGAATTACTGCATGTTGTAAACAGCTCCATACAGTATGGACTGCACTTAAAGCACTGCACATGAAGCCCTCCACAGATCAGTAGATCTCTAGTCACTGACCAGTAGGCTTCATTCTCTGACGCTATGGCGACAGTAACCGTACAGTACAGTGTGTCTGTCTATGATCTCTGTGGTGACGGTGACAGTTACTGTTGCGGTACTGTGTGTTTGTTCTGTTCCGATACCTGAACTGAGAGGGTCAGTCTAAAAGGCTCGGGTCATAACACACGCTGACAGAGAGTGTGGGCTCATAAATCTGGCTGGCGATCTGTTTGCACTTAAATTGCTCTTCGTTCCTCTTGTCTTTCAGTCAAGGACCTGTTTTGCGCTCTCCGTGGCCCCTTATGGGTAAATCTATCTAGGCGAGGGCACTTGTATGACCAAACTTACGTAACAGTCGCCGCACCACAAACGCAGCTGCACTTTCGTGTGTGGAGAACTTCAGGGCCATGAATTAGTGTTGCTAACAAGAGGCCAGACCAACCAATTAGGCTGATGTAAGTCCTTGAGCTGGAGTTGGTTGGACAGAAACTGGGCTGCTATCTGTGACATCATGGAGGCCAATAAACCAGCAACAAAAAGCTCTGTACTAGAACCCACGGCATATAGTTCTGTTTGTTCTCAATGCTGGATGCCAGTGTTTGACTGTTGTGCCTGTCCCAGCATATGACAATGAAATTCAATGACGCATTTTACAGTTCAACCAAAAGGATAAACTTTTAATTTGAGTTTTGGATCTTGAGGACCTCATAAGGATTAAAGACTAAGGATTTAGGATCTTCATTTTGTTCCACCAAAATAAAATAAAACAAAAACATGCAACCACACTGAAATGACATCTGGTAGAGACATGACTAAGAAAATAATCTTATGTCAGATTTGTAGCTTTGTACATTGCTTTAACGGGCGCGAAAAACGTTTTGAGACAAAAGAACTGACATGGCCACATTGTGTTTGTGAATTTAAATTTTTTTTAATCATACTCAGCAGAGAAACATATGTCCACAACACTAATACTTACTGTAAAACATTTACATATTTTTGTTGTACAAATTTGTCTTTTTTTCTTATTGGGAAATGTATGGTGAGGTCACATGTGGCAGGTGGAATTTCACCATGTTGGCACCCTGGGTCGCTCCAGCAGAGGAGGTGAGCAATTAGATTTGACCTCCTTTCCTCAAACCTTCATCGCCAAACCTCAGCTCGGTTACGGCTTCTGTTTGACATCAATGCTGAATTCACTGAATGCTCACACACAACACTGCACGTATTGCGCGTCACACAGCATCATACATGCTAGCGTGACATGTGTATGTGTGTGTGTGTGTGTGTGTGTGTGTGACAACGTGTGACTGGTATTATCAACTTCCTGCTAAAGAGGACATTTGAGCTCATTCTTCCTGCCCCACAACAACCTGATTCTTCTGCTCCTCACGTTCAGACAACATCTTCCCCATGAAAATTTCAGCAGGGCCTTTGTCGGACCAGCTCTAGCCTGTGTCCGGTCAGCTATGATCAGACTCTTGTTCTGGCCTTTGTTAATACAGAGCTGCGAGTGCTGTGCTTATCTGTGTAAGCTGTAAACAGTGCTCACAGCCAGATACTCAGTAGATTCACACAGGCCCATTTTCAGTCTATGTATCCTATATTTAATACCAAAAACACCGATTGTATTGTATTATTAATTGTATTATGTGAATTATTACTGATGGATGTTTGATTCGTATATTTGGTCACCTGAGATCAATCCACGATGATGGCTTTGTCACAGATATTTTTAGAGCGCGGAAATATAATACGGATATTGTTTTGAGTTAGTCTATGTTTTTGTTAATGCAATTTTATATTTTAATTATTTAATGCACATTAAATCTCACTTTTCTCTACAGACTTGCAGATTAAGGATTAGACTTCCTGGGGTTTTTTTTATGATCGTGAACAGTAACACTTATTTGGAAAAAAAATCACAAAACCTTAGATGACCTGCATAATTTATCTTCAAAATTATATTTAGGTGTATCTTTTCAGTTTGATACGTAAATATGTTACAATAAACTAAAACAGGAAAACAATACACTAATATGCTCAATACGTCCTGCTTACAGTTTTAATGACAGTGAAAGGAGACTGTGTGTAAAAACGTGATGAACGTGTGAGAACAGATAATCCACATATGAGAGAGTGTTGACTTCAACTTTATTATGAGATAAACACACATCAATACATATCAAAACTGAAAAGAAATGTGGAAACAGACCAAAGTTAATTGTTAAAAGAATAACACAAACCTTTTATTTCACATGGTTTATTAGTGGCAGCAGAGAAACGAGAACTGAGAGAAGAAGAACAAACTGAGTGTCTCAGTTTCAGAATGGTAATGCACACCGGTTTCCTATGTTTCCATCACACCTCTCAGAGAAAGAAAAAAAAAGCACACCCCCTTCCTCAGGACAAACAAACAAACAAGCAAACAAACGTGTGTCCCATTTCCCGGCTAAAGCTCGGAATTTTCCACAGGTTTAATTACAGATGGACCTCCAGACCTGGCCAGCGAGTCACCCGATGGAATTTCACACAAGCCTGAGCCCAAAGACTACAGTCTCACGGTGTCCGAGAACGAATCTGATGGAGAACACTCTTTTCAATGGTGTTTGACTGTCTTAATCGATAAGAGATGTTACACAAATGGGCTCTTTCTCGATGAGACGCATACTGGGGTTCGTTAAAGCCATTTCCCCGCCTAGGAGTCCAAGAAAAAAACCATTTGCGTTGAACAGTTCGGTTGCGATACTGGACAAACGTCCTCCCAACAAAAGGAATGCGGCGGGAGGAAAAAAAAAAAAATAAGATGTCTCTTTTCTTCTCCCTCAAGGTTTACATGCAGGATGAAATGGGGTGTCTTTCCCGAAATATGACTGACGCAGCCCCGTTGACCGAAACAGGCTTGTTGGGAGGAGTCGCTGTTGGTGTTTGGGCTTAACTCACTCTTTTTATGTTACTACTCCGTCTGCGGCGGAAGCAGGCTGGCAGGCACCGTTTCTCTGTGGATTTGGGGGATGGTGAGCTAGGAGCTGCCATCGGAGAGCCTTGTTTCCTAAGATCCAAGAAACATATGGGTTTTTCACTCAGAAACCCCTTCCAGCACCGAACATCCGATTTAACTAAGCCTTTTGAACACACTTGTATATACTTTGTATACACATCATTTTTTAATGCAGACACATTATTCAGAAGTGGGTTGACATTAGGACTAAAAGTTCTTTTCAGTAAAACTCAACCACACAGGCAGTTTGGCTGTTACAGCCAGTGGGTTTGTATGTGACTATAGACTACACACAGGGTGCATCCCACATCCTGTCTTAATTCAAGCTGAAGTCTTTAGGGAGGATCTCTGTTCAGTAATCATGGTTTTATAATACAAAAAAAGTTTGGTAAGAGGAGGATATTTTGCTCTCTTATTCATTGCAATTCATCTATACTTTCAGGTGAGAAAACACTGTTGTAACTAAGAAAACTGTTATCTGTTATTACCTTTAGATTATTCCCACATGCCTGCACGGACATGCAAGTGAAGCTGACTGGTATTTTTACTCAATTAAAATAGGACTAAATTCTGAGGCTTATAGATGTATCCTTCAACTCATATTTGGTCTTTTTTTCTGAGAGATTATTTTTAGTAAGGAAACAAATCTGAAAATAATTCTGCAAGAGAGAAAGCTTAACATCAGTTCCTCTGCTCTGTTATGCTAGTAAAATGAAATGGTATTCAAACTAAAAAAAAAAATGTTTCCCTAACTCGGATGAAGACGCTCATCTTTCTGGAAAGAACAACTGAATACAACTTTTAGATCAGAGATGCTCACATCCGGTCCTGGATTTTGGCCTTCCAGGACTGGACTTTCAGCTTTCAGGACTGGATTTTTGCCCTCTAGGACTAAATTTGGACAACCCTGTTTTAAATACATTCTAAAACAGACACACTGGGTTCAAAAATCAAAAGCTCGAAAACCCCTGTGTGTAAGAATCCAGGTTTGACAAACTGGATTAGATTAGGTTCAACTTTACTGTCATTGTGCAGAGTACGGGTACAAATCCAATGAACTGCAGAATTAGAATGAGTCCTTGATAGTAAGAATTTCTTGCTCTAAACCTGCAGACACTGTCCCTCAGAAATGGATTAAGACTGCAGAGCGCAGAGGACATTAGTAACATTTAATTCTCACCTCGTTGCAGTTGCAGCTGCGGCTTCTCGGGCGCGCACCTGTCTCATGATGCGTAACATGCGGCAGATCTGCCGTAGGGTCATCTTTGGGGCGTGGCAGCCTAGGCGAGGGCGCGGGGCCCCGCGGGGCCCGTGATAGGTCAGAAGGGACATATAGGCTCCACCACGTCCCTTTCCAAAAAGTTGCAAGGGTTGCACGCTGCTTCGGGCATAGCAGGAGGCACACTGCAAAATTGAGAAGTGGTTACATAGACTTTGATATTTATCTTTCAACAATCAGATAAGTGAGACGAAAAACGCAGGCCGAGGTGAACCACAACCGAAAATTTAAAACTGTCAGAGAACTTTCAATAAGCCCACAAAATGAATTACTCATTCACTGCGGTAGATCTGATGACTTCCACTTCTAGTGAGGAACACAATTAATTAACTCCATCCTGTGCAATCCAAACCCTTACCGACATGCACGCACACACTCACTCACACATGCACAGACTGGAAAGGATCTGTGATACTGTAAAATTCCAGATGAACAGATTCTTTCATTAAAGACCCGATTGTCAGAGAACACAGGCATGGAACACACACGTCAAGGGATCGGACAGATGTTTAAATCCAGTCTAAATCCAGCCTAATGGTTTACATACGGTAACAACAACGATCTCATTACACTGAAGATGCTTAGACGCCTAAAACCTCCTAATCCCCTTTCAATTCACTACCACTGACAGTTACACCGCACTCTAACCTATCATCTCCTGTTGCCAGCATCAGCACTATTCACATTCACAGGTTCTCTTAGACCATTATGCCTGTCAATCATCAGGTTCCCTAACAACCGAGTTCCAAGGTTCCAGGTTCCAGACTAAATGAACCAATAGTGACTTGGTGCAGACATTGTTTTTGTTTTTAACATCCCTTTCATTTCACCCATAAGAACTGCAAACTTTGCAATGTTTGGAATACATCAAATGACTCTTGATGGTTGAATCCCTCTCCGCTAAAAAAAAATGTCACCTAGAAAAACGCTACTATTGAAATACTTACCGGAACGACAGTTGCCATGGTGTAACAATGTCTTAGGTCTGTCTTTCTTGGAGAGATGCTCGTGAGTTATCAGAACCTTTGAACCGCTAAGAATTGGCATGGTACTCTTATACCAACATGGCTACTCTACAGCCTGGGATATGACCAATCAGAGAAGACAAGGACAAAAGCACAGCCCTCTAGCTCTGACATCACAATGTGACCTCATCTTATCTGTTCATCAACGCCCCATACGCAGCGAGAACAAGGGGCTAGGCTGGTTCACGTTTCAGCTACTGAGCGCCACTAACAAACAGTTAATTATTAAACCTCCTTTTGTCCCTCAAGGTAAATTTAGACGCTTGGGGCAGGACTTAAGAATGATTCTAAGAAAGATGAAGGGAGAAGAGATAAATGTCAGACTACTCAGAGACGAACTTTGCCCTTACACCCAACCGACAGTAACTAATGGTCTGGTCAGATGTACAGTGTCTGTTATGACAAGACTGATAAGACTGAATAAACTCACAGAATGATGCCTTACAAAGACCAGTATTAATGAGAAATGACAGACAACAGTGAAAGATTACTCATCACACACAAATATAGATTACGGAAATGTACTTATGATAACATGGTTCAGTTCTCTGGAGCATCCAGGTCCAGGTCCAATAAACATCACACACACATCACACTCCTAGAAACTTCTGACAGCATACTAATGACAAAGAGAAACTTATAACAATAGCAATGAGAAACCCATTAGAATAAGCACTTCTGAAAATATTTACAGAAGCAAAAAACATTAACACAAACAAATTTTGTAAACACAAATAGCTAAGTTTGTCATTTCTCCATGGCTGTGGCATGTGTTAGTCCACCATATAACTCCAATGATTTAGAAATGCCTATCACCTAGCACAGGTGTCCACACTTCATTGGGTAAATGACACTCTTCTTTAACAAAATCCCAAAACACCATATGCCTATCTAATCAGAACATACAGAACATACCAAAAGATGCAACAAAAAACAACAAAGCTGACAAGTCCGAGATAAATTAAGAATGGCTATACATCATAAACTGAGCTCCTGGATGAAACACTGTAATACCGTTAGCTTTCTCACACACGCGCGCCCGCGTTTTAACCACATCTTTTCACAAATTTGGAAAATCTTCCACACCTTACACAGCCTATGGGACACAACAAACGTCTGGAAACACAACCATCGAACACAGCAATACATGTTTACTGCTGTCGTCACTACAAGTGTAAAATAAAATAGTGCTTAGTACCCTCTTATCTTAAGAAAATCTGCACGACAATAGGTATTCATTGTCGATTGAACTAAAACTCTCATTGCTGTGATAACCGATCTAAGAATGGCCAAAAGAACATAAACGCCATTCTTCTGATACTTTTTTGAATCAATCCTGCCACCTTGAGGCGAAACTCAGGGCGACCGCGAAACTTCTGTGATAACTGCCTAACCCACAAGTGACTGTAACCTTAATATCATAGGGGTAATTTCTACTCAGGTCACACAAAACATCCAACCAGAACTTGCTGGGATCACAGTGTAATAATTAAATAAACAGGCCAGATCAGAATTGAGAACTATTGTTAGTTTTTTCGTTGAGATTGTTCAGCTGATGTTTAAAACTGGGTTAAGACTACTTTGGGGAACAGCGCTCAATCCTCACCTCTAAATCAGGTTTTACAGATTACTTAAGAAAAGAGACAAGATAGAAACATAGCAAATAGGCGCGACAGTAGAATAGAAAATAGAAGCGCCGGTCTGTCCACTCTGTCACCTGGGCAAGAAATGGTGAGAGAAACGCCCGAAGGTGGCTTAGGTTCAATGAAAAAACTGTAGGGACTATCTGTGGGCCAAAACTAACAGCGCAATCGAGGTTCCTTCATTATTAATATAACTTCGAGACCCTTCTTTATCCAGTTACCGCGGCAAACGAACCAGTTGAGCATATGAGCATAGCCTATAGAATATACGTTATGTTACATTAGCCATATTACACTAAAAATACTTCAGAGAAATACTTGGGAAATTTGAAAAGAAAGTTGAGAAAGAAAGGCTATGAACAGACGAAAATTGCCGTTGCTAAGCGTGTAACGTGTTTGCCACACACTTGTTTGAGGGCGCTCTTAGTATACCCAGATGTTGCCCAGTTTGCCGGTGGACAAGCTCTATGCGAGGGACGGGACAAAAAGGAACCAATTTATGACAAATAAATCATAGCGCTTTGTATACTCTTTGCATAACCTTTAGGGTATGTGATTACAGCGTCGTAACACCCACAGATCACATACTTCGATGAAGAGCGTCCATTGGGCGTGTCTGATTATGTCAACAGGTTATGTCACCTGCAACTTCGATCTTGATCTCAAACTCCCTCATTTTCTGAAAATTAAATGATCTATAATCAACCCCAAAAAGTTGTGTAGCGTCATTCATTCCGGACATGCAGCTCAAAAGGAAAATAGTTATATATGGCTATATGTCATTCAGTTCTGACCAAAACATAAAAAGGTCCGAAAAAGTGTATTTGAATTTCACATATTCATAAAGGACACATGCATGACAAAGTGGAACTAATGAATCAGAACTTGATGAACTCGAGCTACGTGACAGCTGATTGTAAAGTTTCTTGTGCGTTTAACCACCATACGAATCATATGCTATACGTGGGCGGGGTAAGAGCTCAAAGGAAGAGCAGAGAGACAGTGAAACAGTTCAGTTTGCCATCGAGCGACCTGTCAGTAGGGGCTGACGCACTCCTCCAGTTTATGTATTTTGTGGACACCTAGATATTTCCAGTAATGTCACCCTCGGTGTCCCCTCGTTTCTTCTCAGAGAAGGAAGTAGCGCGCCATAATACTAAGGAATCATGTTGGGTATTGTTGGGGACACGAGTTTATGATGTGACAGGATTCCTCCGAATGCACCCGGGCGGGGAAGCGCTAATACTGCGTCGGTCTGGTAAAGACATCAGCCGGGAGATAGAGGGTCCACCTCACCGGCACTCCGAAAACGCAAGAAGATGGATGGAGCAGTACTACATTGGCGAAATTGACAGAGATAGTTCTGACGACTCGGAGGTACGTTCCCCCAATAACGAACTTTTACCACAGGTCTTTCAATACTCTTTATAAACATTTTATGGTTTCAGTGATGAAACATGGCATAAAAAGAGCGCCGCACTGCCCAATCTCACATTATGCAGGTGCCCGCGATATTAAGTTCAAAAAGTTATCCCTCGACTCTACCGATACTGAGAAAGCTCTCTGATGATTTTCTTGCTACTCAGTGGTAAACACTTCAATTTCCACTTCCTGAAACTCGCCACTGCTTCCTACCAAATACTGAAAACGAATAGAGTATATTTGCATACCTTAAGTTATTGTCTAATTAGTACCTGTTGTTACTTTGCGCTAGTTTTGAAAATGCATATCGATTAGCGCTCGAAGTTTCTTGATGGTTGTGTGGGAGGTATTACTTTTTGTGTCCACATCGCCTCCCTATAGCAGGTGCTGTCTTTAGAGGAGGCGTTCCTTGGGACTAGTCTATTGGGAGACAAGAGCGAAGCTTCTGTGCTTTCTTGCCTCCCAACAAAAACGTCCTCATAAGAAATATGGGGGAGGGGTCAGGTGTATCTCTTTCCACTCCAGAATGGAATGTCGTTTTTAATTTAAATTGGTAATTCAATATCCAGTGTCAGTTTAAAACCTGTGAAATGTACAGACGATGTTATTTTCTGGTGAAAAAAACAACTACCAAATTGTTAATCTTTGTTTCTCTTATTATAACATAAAATTGCTCATCGTTGTCACGTCAGAGCGATCGCGCGCATGAGTGTACGTGTTTGAAACCTGTCTTTCTTGTTTGTCCGAATAGCACCGTATGACCCCCCAACAGATTAGCTCTCAAAGAAACTTTCCACTCTGTTCCTCAGTGCCGTCAGTGGTTTGTGATGTTCGCACGTGGGGCTGACAGGAGTGCCCTAATATACGAAAGTCAATTTACGTTTATGTGCACTTTGGAAGGAGAGTGGACATCAGTTTTCCCACAGTAAAGTTCTTAAAATGTCTCCACCTTTATCTGTTAATGGCTGTTGTTAACACTTTAGCAGCAGTCACGTCAAATTGGAGACATGGCCCTGAAACAAGACATCGTCCGTTTGAATAGAATCCACAAGAGTATATTTATTATGATGTCAAGAAACACATGCAGTAAGATTCTTTGTGTGTGCCAGTGATTTTGTGAGTGTGTAACCATGTCTCCTGGTGTACGTGGCAGCCGTGGCCTAAAGGGTAGTGAAGCGGGCTTGATGCGGGCTGTTGCCAGTTTGATCCCCAGGAAAAATGTTGGGGTTTGGGGTGTGAATGAACAGTGCCTTCCCCTAACTGCTCTGTGGGTGTTGTGGCTGCCCACTACTGTGTATGTGTTTGCCACTCCCTTGGATGAGTTAAAATGCAGAGGTTGCAGGACTAATAAAGGGATTAAACTTAAACGTCACTCTCTCTTTGGCTGTGGTCTTTGCAACCCTGCTGGTGCTTATCTAAAGTGTTTGGTTTATTCTCCTGTCCTTTCTCGCTAACAGACCGCTGTAGTCATTTCATCGTTCCTCTTCCCACACATCACAAGGATATGAGATCTAATGGAGTAGTGCATGTGACACCTCTGACTTTTCCGTGTGTTACCACAGATCACTACCGTCCGTGCTTGCATCAGGATCTGCTCATGCTCTAACCACATTTTTCACCTTGTTTCAGCTAATTCCATACATCAAATTTATCCTCTGTCCTGGTTTGTGGAGGCAAGCTTCTTACAAAGCCCTCCTTCCCAAACAGCTATGATTACAGTGTAAACAGTTGATGTATCAGGCACCCCTCCTTGTAACAGCATAAAAAAGGCGTTTTCATAGGACCCAGCCCAAACAGCAATCTACCATGTCTCCAGTTTGTTTGGATAGTCGTCCCTACCCCCACTCACCTGACCATATATGAATAATACTAGTGAGTCGTTGGATCTGAGTTCATCAAGGCACACGGGGGTATTTCTCAACATGTCCAACCATCCATTTATTTCTTTTCTCTAAATGTGGAACGATTACCTGTCTATACTGACCGCACATCAGTGTGTTTCCTCTTTAACTCTTTCTGAGTAAGGGTTCAGTAATATTCTACAAAGATTTGGGCAGATTTAGATTTTAAGGGTCTTGATCATCTGTTTCAAGCAGATGCAGAGTACTCCTGGTGGAGACTGACGACTGAGACTGATTCAGGGTGTGTGAATGAAGTATTGTTATAAAATGTGTTTTTGTCACTTAGTCTGCGGTACAGCTGTAAGAAAAAAAGTGTGGTTAAAATGATTTTGAATCTGTATGTCCCTGCTGTGGGCGTGTGCTGCATTTTAAGAGTAGAAAGAGAACTCTTACACTCTTGGGCCACAGACACAAGTAGAGTTGTCAGATGAGGACAGTGGGACCCAATATCCTGAGATTACAGGGAAATCGTCCTATCTTGTCTCATGTAAAAGTAGTACGATTTATTTATTTATTCACATATTCATTTATTCATTTGTACATTTTTTACTTATTTGTGCATGTGTGTTTATTCTGCAAATTGTTGACGATGACACCTCCTCAATATATTCATTTACTAAGTGTTTTTCTCCCTTCTTGTGAACATATTAGTAAAAATTATATTAATTATAAGAATGCCGTGGACTGCCAGAGAATGTAAAATGCACCGAATGCTTATCACCGTGGTGGGAAGATCAACTATACATACAAAATGGGTTAACAACTATGGAACTTTGATCCCACATGGCATGGAAACACCCCGTCCATAAATGCTTACAATACAGGTCTGTAGTAACCTGTTCCCTTTTCAACTTATCGCTTAGAGACGTTGATTTATTAACGGGGCCATGAACTTGCAGAGTGTACCATTTTGACAATTTTTATCATCTGAAGTGGCGTTTTATAATGATAATTTGACCTTTTACAATTTGTGCCTTCACAGTTTTTAACTCCTGCGTTTGCTTAGCCACAATAATGGTTTTGAAAACCACGTTGGGAATCCGTGGAGAGAATGCACTGCTCCTGTAGGAATGATCTAAATACGGAATTTTTTTCCATCCCAAATATCAGCCTCATTAACCTGCTCTGTTCGTAAAATTCTTCGTGTCTAGTAATGTGTAGCAGCATTTAGGTGGCATGTCCAAAGAGACACTGAGGTTATCTCCCAGTCAAAGATCTGCTTTCACTCTGAATTCACAGCTATAAACTTAACTGTCACCAACTGCTCCTGAAACATATTCGTAAGCGCTTATAATCGTAAGCGCTTATGTCAAATATGGGACTTGTGGAGGCTTGCTGTGGAGTCTTTATAGTTTATGATAACTTTCTAATCTGAATTCAAATTAGTCAAGCTCTTGAATTCTGTATTCAAAGACGACTGGATTCTGAGTTTGTCCAGGGAAGTTTTGCTGATAAGGAAGATCTCTCAGTAAGCCTGAAGGCAAGACCAGGCCCAGCGTATTTACCATGTTCACACTTTAAATACAATGATTGTGTATCCAAAAACTGCATTGTTTGGAAGCTTAAAAGGCTTCTCAAACATGAGTCTAAACTGCCCGTGACACAGACGTCTTTTATTAGTCCTCCCGTTCTCTTCTCTCACAACGACTGAGCTGCAGTTTTAGACCCTGCCTGTTCTCAGGGGATTTTATGATGAGAATAAATAGGACAAAATAGGAATTCCTGGTCTCTCAAACTACTCACTCCTTATCATCTGTCCAAACCTGGACTGTGTTTGCAGAGCCATGGGACTAACTAATCAATTCATTAAAAAAAACAAAAAAAACAATTAGAGAACCCTAACCAGGCTAATAACAAAATACTAAAACTTAACTTAGGGTTTGTATGTGTTAGGTTAGTAGTAATAGGCAGTAGTGAAACCAGCTGGACTCGTCGACATGATCTGTCCTGCTCCAATATTTGCTCATACCAGGTCATGAGCATCTGAACTGTGGCTTGGAAAAATGACGTAATGGTTACATGGTGTTATGCAGGTTCCCCTTATGCAAGCACAACCCTTTATCAAGGCAGATAATTAACAAGATAGATAGATACATAGACAGATAGACAGATAGATAGATAGATAGATAGATAGATAGATAGATAGATAGATAGATAGATAGATAGATAGATAGATAGATAGAGAGTTTATGAACCAAGCTTCATTTCAAACTGCATGACAGACATTGTATTCTGTAATTACCAAGACTCGTTGTGTCTGTCACTGATAATTACACACTGATTTTGTTGACTAGATATTATTAGTTTGAGTACTGTTTTCTATATGTGGCTTTATGTGTGTCACTTTTGTAATGGTATGTACTTTTTAATAATTTGCATTATGATCCTTTTTTTTTCGTATAAAAGTAAGCTCAAGTCAGGAGGACAGTGTACAAATGAAAGTTCGTCATATGCACCACACCTCACTGAATACACAAACACAGGAAATGTAAAAAAAAAAAAGAATAAACAAAGACCGGAAATGTTTACACTCGATTGAAAAATATTGGATTTAGATATATCAACATAATAAAGATATGGTTAAGTGCCAACATATCTCAGAAAAGTGAGTGCAAAATGATAAATTCCAGTGGAAGGCATTCTATAGTAACCTTTTGCGAGGTAATTTTTTTTTTTTAAACAGATGATGGTTTATCACTCATCCATGACAGGTGATGGTGGAATATTTTCCATGTAGGAAATGTCATAACATTATAGAGTCATTCCTTATCTTTTGTCTGTTTCACCCTTCCCCGGAAGACCAAGGATCATCAGTACTGCATCTTAATCCACAGTCACACCAAGAATTTTCCCAGTAGTTAGATTCAGACTCAGAATCAGAAACAGTGTACCCAATCCTGGACTGGTAGCAATTTCCTGTGTGTGAGCTAAGCATGTTTTTTACATTAATGTTTAATCTGATGTTTTATAACTGAAATTTGTATGATTCTGAAGTTGATTATTGTTTCCCGTGGCATCATGACCACACTAACCTTTGCTCTGATCATGGCTGTGGGTGAAAGGGACCACTCCTAACACGTTCTACATTCTCAGGTGCACCTTTGTTTGCTCAACACATTCCTCATAGAGAGTGACATCTGACATTGTGCCTGAGCCATTAAAATGATTGATTTTGATGAGCCTATTGACTTAATGCTTGTTAATTCTGTGTAGGAGAATAAATACTGTATCAGCTGTTGAAGTGACTAATGTAACAAACAGTCAGTTAAGGCGCTGTAATGTTTACTGTGTTCACGAATGTGATTGGTCCAAATATCTGAGTATGTGAATCATCCCAATCTAAGTATGTCATCTACATAACTGCTGTCGGAAGAATTTTTGTTACAAAATTGTCAGTGTTGTCTAATCCTTGCTATGCTCACATGGCCAAAGATTGGTAAAAATAGCAGTCACATTCTCATTCAGATGAGAGAGAATTATTGCTTGATTAAAATGAGTTACTGTTGTCCTGTGGGCAGGCTGAAATGATCATCAAGTCAGAGATATCATTTGATCAGTCATCTCGAGAACTCACGGTAGGAGAGACAAACCTTAATGTCAGCCTTCCTTCTGGGTTTGATTGGTTTGTGTAGCATTTTCTCCTGCTGTTTAGTGTCCTTTTTTTAAGGGGTAGTCTTCTAGGATGGACAGCTTGCTGGGTGGAGGACTGCAGTGGGTTTGTGATAAAACCATAAGAGGAATGTCTGAGGGCAGGCCAGTAGGCCGGACTGGTACGTTTCCTCTGTGGATATGAATCTTATTTATCTTTCAATAGCCTTTTTGTTTTTCATCGCATATCCCCAAAGGAGACGGCCAAACGTTGCAGAACATTTTCTGAGATCGTATGTGTGTGAGTGTGTGTGAGTGTATGCGTTTGTGGGGCTTCTATCTGATCATAAGTTCTGCCTCTTGCCACTTGTCAAAGCTGTAGTTTCTAGTCTATTAAGATCTACAGGATAGACCAGGTCAGACCAGGAAGGACTGTTTTTCATAGCCTGTCATTTTAATGGCCCAGTTACTAACCCACTGCTTCTGCATAGCATTCTTCTGATGCTGAGGGAAATTTTAAATAATTCCCTGGAGCTACAGAGACAGACTAGCCTCTGTTATGCTTTCTTAGCTAAGCTGTAACCTCTTGTGTCCTCTCTCTATGGAGATATTCACACATGCTTCTAGCCCCACACCACTGCCAGATAGAGAGAGAGAGAGAGAGGGAATGGGTAGTGAAACCGAGGGAGGGACGGGCACGGTAAAGGAGGAGAGGGGACAAAAAGAGAGCGGTCAGATTGATTAAGACGTCGCGTAAACACAGCCGTCCTCGATCCTCTCAGAGGACGACAGACTTTGCCTGATCTGTAATTGCCTCAAGCTGTCGCTGGAATTCCTCTGAGAGGCCGATCCTGGGAGATGCTGGGTAGAGGCATTGACGTCACCTGGAAGGCTCCATCAACCCAGGCAATGGTAAGAGCCCAGGGACCAAGGGGAGTCTGTAATTGGCTCGAGTAGCTGGAAATGGGGGCTCCCTGGGTGCAAGCTGGAGCACTGCCTAGCAGGGGGCTCCACTGTATCCAACTTTATGCTGCTCTTAAAACCTTGTAACCCAGACACATTAGCCGAATGTATCTGTCTCAGTCAGCCTCTCACAACGCAAACTGTTTTCTGCGGTTCCCCCAGTAATAGAAAGTTTGTGTGAAATCACAAAAAATAAACACACACACATCGAGAGAATTCTGGTGTTGACAGTCAAACTTTTGGAAAGAGTGGCGAGTATTGCTCTTTGGTTTATCTATGCTCTTTGGGTTATTGTCAAATTCAAATCTTGAATTTGAAAAGAAGGGCTGAAGCAGCGATGCATAATAATGCAACCTTAACAATGTGTTGCAGTTGCCATTACAAACAGTAGGTTTGTAAATCTGTGTTT
The DNA here is from genome assembly GCF_902362185.1 of Chanos chanos. Lineage (NCBI taxonomy): Eukaryota > Metazoa > Chordata > Actinopteri > Gonorynchiformes > Chanidae > Chanos > Chanos chanos. The sequence continues at coordinate 36,966,067 of NC_044495.1, read as the reverse complement.
TTATCTCTGGGAATTCATTTGTCTCTATGCTTCATTAACTGTTTGAGCTACCAAGGTATCTGTGACTGAAACAAGCACATTGTGTAGTATTTCACAATACTTACCGTGTGTCACAAAATGACAGGTGCCACAACAAGTTTTTCTTGCAGACTGGAATCAAGTGGGGCAAACATCTTTCTTAACCTGGTGAAGTGCTTTTTTTCTTTTTTTTTTAACTGCCACACCCAGAAATGGGCCTCTTAAGAAATCGTCATGTAATGTCTTCATAAAGGTGGTATTCACCATATGGCTGCCTCCGCATGTCTGGAGTGTTCCAGTACCACAGGTTTCTGGAAAGTTCTGTTGATCAAACACTTATGGAACTCCTAAACAAAAGCTCAGTGTTGCTCAATGCAGACCTCACATTCTCTAGAACTGCTCTAAAACTGACATAAAGCATACCCAGAGAGCGAAAAGCTTTACTTAAACTTATTGTACGTTTGAGTGTTTATATACCTTGTTCAATTCAAACTGTTTTAACAGACAAGTGAACATCTGATAAAGGCTATATTAAACCTCGCATTGCATTAATCTAATCTAATCTGATCTAATCTCATTTAAAATTCATGGTGGCAGCACTATTTCAGGAATGGCATTCATGATCATGTGGTGGTTTTGCATAAGTGTTTTGTATCATGTGGTGTTTTATGTTATAGTGTTCAGCAGTGTTTGGATACCATTCAGCTTGATTGTTCTTGTTTTTATTGTCTTTTAGACATCCACAATCTCTAGCTCTTTATGGAAAGCTCTGGCCACGTGAGTCTTATCCTGATCATTTGAACTGTGTGATGTGGAACTAGTTTATGTGTGCTAACTTGCAGATGCAGGGACCTTTGCACCCATACTTGTGGGTACGGCGAGAAACAACTGTCATAATAGGATCACAATAAAACCTGCCCCAGTTAGAAGAAATTTGTTTACCTCCGAATGGCCAATCTGTCAAAAGACAATGTGCAATGGAAACTGTCATGCTTTTATCAATTGAGGAGGGGTTTGACTGTTCTCTTTGGTTTTTCCTCCAATGCCACACCTACTCTTTGTTCATAAACGTACACCACTTTTTTTTTTTCTTTTACAAGTACTCTCACAAATCTTAATGCTTACAATGACCGGAGGTCTGTCTGTCGCATTCCTGCTCCAAATTGACCATTTCTGCTCCACCTGGTCTTCAAAGCCTTGTCAGGCCTTGAGGGATGGAGAGTAACAATAGGTGAGAGAGGGAAAGGGAAAGAAAAAAAGAGAGGAAGAATCCAAGTATCTGGCCAGACAGGTTCCACCAGTTCCCTTTGACACTGTTTGTTCTGCTCTGACATCCCCATTTGTTGAGAGAGAGAGAGAGAGAGAGAGAGAGAGAGTCAATCTTTGTGGACCACCCTCCACCTCCCGTCTCATGACTTTGAAAGGTGGAGCTGCTTTACCCCACCCTGTTATGAAGTCTGCTCTTACAGTTTCTCATTTTTTTCACAGTTAGGAGTTTGGAAAGGGGAGGGCAAATCTGAGCCTAGATCTTCTTTGAAGATGACTAATAAGAAGGAGCTTTAAAAAAAGTTGGGACACTGAATTAAAGGGTGGATGAGACTCATTGACCAATCAGAGATCATGGGCAGGTCATGTGCTTAGATATGTTTGACGATGTGATGTGTCATAACGTCTGTCTCAGAGATTGCCCGTCAATCAAATTTCAGTTACAATTTAATTTAACACCGACTAAATGAGAAACTTGCTTCATTTTGATGTTTTAGTTGTTATGGTTTTAGTGGCTGTTTATATTACCAAATTTTATCTAGCAAGTAAATTATGGCCAAAGTCCCATGTAAGTAAGATAACAAAATGCTTCTATAAGAGAACTGCTCTCACATAAGAAATTACTGTGTGTTGTTATTGTAATACTGACTAAAAGGAGCAGGTAAGAATTAACTACACACATAAGCAGTGCCCTGAGAGAATCAAACGCAGGGCAATTTGTTGAAACTAATTTAACAACCGGAATTTTTTTCTGCCCTCACCCATTATCTACTTATGTCAACGTGACTGAGAAAACATGCTTCATGAGGTTTCTATAGTGTGTTGTGTTTAAGCGAGAGTGTGAAGTACGTGCATCGGAGTTCTGTGTACTTTTATGACTAACCCGAATCGATGAGTGACAGGTAAGGTTTCACTCACAACATCAGGAAAATGGCAGCTCAATCATGCATCGGTGAGGCATTTTTAGTGTTGTAGAGTTGATCGTAGCATTAGTGGACGGTCGGTGTTTATGACAGGCAGTAACCCCCCTATCTGATTCTTCCTTGTCCAGGTCTGTCTCCTGGCACCGACATGATAACAGTTAACCATTCACCAGGACGATCATTCAGAGGTTGTGTGAACCCACCCCCACAACCATGACAGCTTTGAGAATCAATGCTGTCATCCTTAAACTGACAATCAGTTTTCCAGCCACTGTCATTGACTGTTTACACTGTTATGTAGCTCTGTTTCTCCTCATTTTCTTTAGTTACCCTGGCCAAAGCTCTGATACGCACCCACCCTGATTTTAGTAAGCGTAAACTCAAAAGCGCTAGCCATATTATTTTTCGCTTTAGATAAACTCACCGCCCTAATCTTTAATGAATTAGCCTTCATTAAGGCTTTGTTAAAAGCTTGTTTCAGGCTTAGTATGAGTTTTATCACTCTCAGTTGATTTCATCATTACCATTGCCTTAGTATTGGGGTATGGAAAAGAAGTCCCCTCTCTGATACGCACCCACCCTGATTTTAGTAAGCGTAAACTCAAAAGCGCTAGCCATATTATTTTTCGCTTTAGATAAACTCACCGCCCTAATCTTTAATGAATTAGCCTTCATTAAGGCTTTGTTAAAAGCTTGTTTCAGGCTTAGTATGAGTTTTATCACTCTCAGTTGATTTCATCATTACCATTGCCTTAATATTGGGGTATGGAAAAGAAGTCCCCTCTCTGACATGGCCAGTTCGTCAGAGAGCTCCAAACCCTTTTACTCCCCTCTCTGTTTCAGTGACGTTCTCTACCTGAAGCTGAAGATGCTAGTGGTAATTTGGCGCGTGCATGAAAGAGTGCAGAATTTCGTTATTTGGATCGCCGTGTAGACATTTAAATGAGTTCTCAGCGACACGGCGAGGAAACTTTGACCCCGGCGTGTGTTTTTTTTTCTTTTTACGGAGCAGCTGCCCATCCCCACCACCGATGACGCACGGCGGTGCTGTCCATCCGATAAGCCTTAACAACAGCCGATATTCGTTTAATCTGTCGTCATATTTAGGGCCTCCATTACCACAGAGTCACAGCTCATGCAGTACTGTGTACTTTACACAAACACATACTGACTCATCTCAGCCCACACTTTAGCTCTAAAACTCCAATGAATAATGATTGCGACTCGGTCGCTGTTGTGCATACAACCCTCAAGATATTGGTAAACTTACTGTTCACAAAGAAAAAATTGCTGTATGGACAGGTTAAACAAAGATACACATTAAAACAGTTTTGAACCGGCATCCCACATAATACACACGATGTGTGTGTACAGGAAGTTTCAAGGATGAGATGAGACCAATTTGGCTGGAAGCAGAAATAAATATCGGTCAGACGACTGTTTCGTATTTAAAATTCTTACAACTGCTGGCACAAAAGCATTCTTGTGTCTATTGCTCCTACACCTTGGAATTCTAATCTTGTGGCGGGACATTAGCAGCTGAAATTCACTATGGAGTGGGAGAGAGAAAGAGAGAGGTCCACTGGGGATGAATCTGACTTTTCTTTGTATTTATATGGAGCTTAGAATATTTCTTCTTGTGGTGTATGAATGTGTTTGTGTGTGTTAGTGGTCGTCTGTACACTCTGGGTAGGGTGAGAAGTGTTAAATACAGGGTCTTCTTGTTGGTAAGCAGTTGGATGGTGGGATGAATCGTGGGTTTTGTGATGTTAGCTGAGCTGTTGGTGGTGCATATGGCCTTGCTGACCTCTGCCCAGTGAAGAACTCACATCCCGTGTCATCTCTTCCCAATTACTTCCACCTTCAATCTTTCTACCAGCACAGTGTTTGCCCTGTTCCAGTTGTGCCAGTCTGTGCCAGTCTCTCCATGGTCCCTATTATTTATTCTCTCATCTCCTCCTTTCTCTTTTACTTTCTCTCTCTCTCTCTCTCTCTCTCTCTCTTTCCCTATGCAGATAGTTGCGTGGGTCTGGGCGGGGGTGGGGATACACACACAGTGACCCTCACTGTCATTGCCCTGCGTCCATCGCTATGCTGCTTTGCAAAGAGACGTCCATTGTGTCGACTATGGTCTTTCCAAGGCCTCTGCCCCATAGCCTGTTAGGGACCAGTGTGCAGAACTTGCCCATCCCCCTCTCTCTCTCTCTCACTACCAAGACCTGGCCCCACACTCTGTCATTGCTCCACCTCCTTTATCAGGGTCAGTGTGGAAATCCATGCTTGTACAAGAGGAAAGGAAATTTTGTAGTCACCGTCCGTTTGCACAATGGTGGCATGGTATGTAAAGTACACCATCCCACATGTCTCGCGAACATGCTGCAAATGAAGAGCGTTGTGCTGCTATTTGCATTTAGTTTCGGCAACACTGGAGCTGCGAAACCTCCATCAACGTTTCACACATTGCTTGCATTCTGCGACATCCCAGACTTGTGCCATTTGGTGGGTAGACAACTCAACATGACTTAACCATTTTCAAATCATTTATAACCCCACAGAGGAGGTGCAACATCCTAATGTTCCCACTAAATACCACGAAAATCCATTTACAAACAAAGCTATTCCCACACAGAGCGATGAGAGAAGGGAGAAAGAGGAGAAGTTGGTGGAGCTGTGCTGAGAGGAAAAGGATGGAGGAGGAGATGGTGTTGTGTTTGTTGTGAAAGTTAACTCATTCTCTGAGGGTGAAGAGGTGGAGTGTTGCTTCACTTTTATTCAGGCTGACCTAACATGAAGAGATCATTTTGTGGAGTAATGAAAGTTACAAAATGAATATAAAGCAAGCGTGAAGAAAGATTGAAGGGTGCAGTGCTATCTGTGTGGCAGGGTTATTATAGTTACCAAAACCTAAGACTAAAACTAAAGCTAGCAGTGAAAACATAAGTTCATTAACTTAAATAAGAATAAACACAAAAAACTTAATAAGAACAAAAAAAACTTAATAAAAACTACAGTGAACAATGCAACACGAACTAAAACGAAATAGAATTGCAGGTAAAATCAGCTTCGTTTCCATTTTCGTGGCATTTCGTTTTCTTTCTTCCTTTTTCAACTTCTATAAATCAAGGCTTTCCTCATAATACCTGAAAAACTAAAACTAACGCTAAAACTAATTAAAAAACTGAACTAAATCTAGTCAGTTCCTCAAAATAAAGATAAAAATAAAAATACTTATGCACTTGTAAAACTAACTAAAACTAAACTGAAATGAAAAACCAAACCGAAAGAGTAAATAAGAATAAAAACTGATGAAAATTTCAAAACTATACTAACCCTGCTGTACAGCAGTGGAAACTTTTCTGGTGAGCTTAACTGGTAGTGTTGTTTGGGAGTTTCCATGGTGGGATGTACTTGAAAACTGGTGGTTGGATTGATAGGCTCTCACCACTTAGCTTGCTAACCACATAAGCCCACACACACACAAACAGAAACCACACATAAATACATATAGTCTAACCAACATAAAACCAAGGTCGCCCCTAGTTGTCAGCCCCTAACACACAATACTTTCATTGAACTGACCTAGTTTGGTATAAATATATGATGAAGTCTAACCACCACATATTTATTCTGTCTTCTACCGAAGTATAGCACAGCACAGTAGGACAGCCCACATGTTTAATAAGCACATTAAGCTGTGCTTATACTGTGTATGTAGTCCTAATGCAGTCAAACACATATCAGATACTCTGAATCTGAACGTGAGACTGTAAAGGACGTGTGAAGGTGGTCATGTTCCCTTTAGTCTCTGTGCCCTTTCTCTGAGGTCTTCCCTCAATCACTCCACTCCTGTAAAAGAATATGGCCCACATCACATGTACCACCTCACATGCACACAATAAAACGCAGATGAACATAGTTTTATGACTTTTGCTTGCCACTATATTGCTTGCCACTATCTCTTGATGTTTGATGATGTTCGTTTTACCATCTATGTACCATATATATATAAATATGTATAAATATATATATATATATATATTTTAATAGTCTTAGTTCCAGTGCATTTATCATTTGTGGCATTCAGCCAGTCCAAACAGATATGGAGTGTCTATATTAATTCTCTATCTATATTATAATCCGATATATAATATTTATATTATCTATCTATATCAATTCTTCTCAATGATTGTTCAAATCTGCTGAGAATATGCAGGAATTCTTATTGATTTTTGAACTGAGCTCAGATTTGATCTTGCAGGAGCTTTATCTGAGATCTTAGTTCTTCATTGTTTCCTATGAATATTTTAGACTCAGTCATGATTTAAAATTATTTTACGTTGTGTACATTTTAATGATATCCATACATATTTTAATTATATTAATTACACTGATATATAGCAATTATGTTTCAATGAACTGAACTGAACACGAAGCTGGTTTTTTTTTTTCTTTTTGAATGAGTGTGGGTTGTTTTGGTTTTTTTTGGTTGAAATGTGAGATAGAGCTGAGTGTGCCATGGCAGCTCATAAAAGCTAATGTATATTGAGAGTCATTCCTAGTCAGCAGTGTGAAGTGTCTGGGAAGTGTTTGACTGAGCAGTTAGTCTAAGATCGCCATGACAGTCACTATAACTACCTCTGTTTGTTTCCATCTGTCGTTCCCCTGGAGTATTGTCCTAACTGCTGGTTTGGCGTTTATTTGTGGTTTGTGTGTGTGTGTGTGTGTGTGTATATGTGCACGAGCTAACACTACCACTTAGTTTAGTGGTAGTGTTATGTTAGAATTCATGTTTGGACTGAGAACATGCTGTCTCCACTGTGAGGACGGCTGTACTCTACATCACCAGAGGTGTACCACAGTGCTACAAAACCCATGTGACAGGACCACAAAATAATGAACCGCATTGCAGGGCTACCAGAATGCTGCCACTAAACAACACTGTTACACTATGAAACCTGCATTGCACTGCAGCACTGAAAAAACTGCACTGTAGCACTGCAACTAACTAAAGCATCAACATACACTGACTACAACTTTATAAATACCACATTACAACACACTACACTGCTACAAAGCTAAACGCTACTACAAAACTAAACTATTCTGCCGTGCTTCCAGTCTTGCCCACACGAGATACCAGTCACTGGGGAAACTGGTGTGTCTCAGTGTAAACAGAGGGACGTCCAGTGAAGCACGTATGCATCAGTTATAAAGGGGTGTGTCTGGCTATAGTTTTATAAATCTGCTATCTCTGATTAGTACAAGTGCTGGCTGTTGTCATATAGTCACATGATTTTACCAGTGAATGAGGAAGGTGTACAGGCAATGTGACAGAATTACAAGGTTAACAAGTCATCATGAGATTGGAGTGTGTTTTTTTTATATAGCAGTTAAATGAACCAGCGTCAATGCACATTTGTGTGTGTGCGTGTGCGTGTGCGCGCGTGCATGTGCATGCGAGTATACGTGTGTGTGTGCATCTGTGTGCGCACTCGCATGTGTGCGTGTATGTGTGTGTGTGTGTGTGTGTGTGTGTGTGTGTGTGTGTGCTTGTGTGGTGTGTGTGTGTGTGTGTGTGTGTGTGTTTGTGTGTGTGTGTGTGTGTGTGTGTGTGTGTGGGTACGTGTGTGTGTGTGGGCACGTGTTATGAAAGCATGCTGTTTCAGTTTTATATGTGTGTTTATGAAAGCATATCAGTTACAACCCTGAACCAGTGCAATAGAGTATTTGGCAAGGTTGAGAAAAGAGAGAAGGAAGGGAACGAAAAGGAGAAGGAAAAGAAAAGCAGGATGCACAGTGTGGTCAAATAATGAGTGTCTAGTGGCCAATATGAGAAACCGAGAGATCTGGATCTTCAAAAGAATGACTGTGTTGGTTTTAAGGTGACATGGCACACTTGAATAAAGTTAAAAACAACCTGATGAGTAGAGTAAATCCATGAGCCCAGGCCCTGCACCTGTCATCACATCCATTTATAAATGAACAAGCCAGTGTTGTTCTACTCACTTCAGCATTTCATGGCTTATGCAGTATTTTATATAAAATGTTTTTGTTTTTTTTCTGCTCAACGGTTTCTTATCATTGGACCCCGTGGCTCCATTAGATGTGGATATATAGAGATAAACAGAGAGAGTACGGTAAAAAGAAGACTTGGGAGTATCTTGAGTTAGTAGAGTTTGAGTGGTTGAGTGTATGTGGTTGGCTGATGGTAAGTTGTTGCGGAGATGTGCGTGCGTGTGTGTGCGTGTGTGCGTGTGTGTTACTGTTAGTGTCTGTGTTTGTGTTTGTGCACACGAAATGTGGTGAAAAGGAAGGGTAATCACTGTTTTGGCTTGGAGCTATACACTTGGCTGATAGAGTTGATTAATATTTCACCTGTCTGGGAGTGTTCACATGACCCAGCCAGAGTCCTTTGAAGGGTGTGTAAGATACACACACACACCCATGCACATGCTAGGGAAATAGCTCCCCCTCAGGGGAAATCAAAAACTGTGTGTGTGTGTGTGTGTGTGTGTGTGTGTGTGTGTGTGTGGGTACGTGTGTGTACGTGTGTGTATGTACAATGATTTCCAAGGATAGGTGAGAAGGTTCGCTAACCATGACCCTTGAGAGGTTTTAGCTTAAGTAATGACACTTACTGAGCCTTCCTCTTGGCTGCCCTCTAACGACCTTCAAATGAGAGCGTCTGGGCTAATCATTCTTATGTGCTAACTGCGTCAATTAAAAACAACAACACCAAAAAACAACTTTTCATTTGTCTGTCTAAAATCCTTTTCTCATATCTGTGTGAAAACTTATTTTCAAAGTGAAGTAAAACTTAAATATGAGTCTTTTTTTTAAGCCTAGTTGAAATGAAAATGGCATATTTGGCCTGTATAAATCCAAAACCCACATATATAAACTGCTATGATAACCTCCAAAACACTTCATCATACTGTAAATGAGTTTAATGAGTAAAATTTAAATTAATAAAATGGATTTAATGTCAAGAATGTAAAGAATGGCGGTTGCGGTTCATATACTTTTTTTTTTTTTTTTCCCTGAGTCTGATCATTATTGTGACTGACTGCTTTGTGAAATTTAGCTGTTTGAAACTGTCAAAAGTTATGAAATAAACCTGTGGTCGTTTCCTTTTGTTCCACAGACCCTGAGAGAGAGGAGGAAGAAAGCCCAGCACGAATATACAGCAGAGGAAGATACCATTGGCATTAGCAAATGCAGTAAAGTCGACCTCGATAAGGTGAGAGAGAGAGAGAGAGAGAGAGAGAGAGAGAGAGAGAGAAGGAAACAAGGTTCCTGAGTATTTGTAATCATTACAAGATTTATATCAGCAGAATACATATTTGGCTTTGTTTCTGGCTGAGAGAGCTGGAAAAAAGAGCTGAATTTTTTTCAACATAAAGTAATACTTTTACTTTAATTACATAATACTCTAAAATACAAAATGTGCCTTAAAATGCAAAATTTGTCTAAATACATCATTTATAACGGCATCTGTCAAGGTCATCTCCGATGTTAATGTCGCAGTGGTGTTTTAAAAGGTGATGTTGCTTCTCTCTGAGTTTCGGAGGAGTAGAAGTATAGAAAGAGCAATATTTTTAGATACAAATCACCTTATGAACCTCACTTTGTAACTCACTCACTCACGTTTAGCCCGCGCATGCACAAGGACGTCTCCGGAATCTGTAAACTGCGTGAAAACTTTTTCTGAAAACACAGTTTTGACAGAACATTCACCTCTGTTTATTCTTCACATCAACAGACTATATACAACATGCAAAACTGTCACCATTTAATACGCATGCAAATCTGTCACCATTTCATACGCATGCCTGTTTCAAACAAGCAGTGACTGCTTAGGAGTGGTCCTCTGCATCTGTGTGTCCTTGTTAAATAAGATGTAGGGCTGAAAAAATAAGATAATAAAGAGTCAAATGAAGATGTACACAGTGTACACAAACATGGCATGTAAGTATTTATACATGGTTTTATTTATCCGCTTAAGGCCAACAAAACCATGGGAATATGTACAACTGAAGCAAAAAAAGAGAGAGAGAGAGAGAGAGAGAATATTCTACAGTATTTGCTACTGCTGTGTGACACTTTGTTCCAATATTTATATATGATTTCGTATCAACTTTTTGAAGTCATTTGAATTTTATGCAGAAGGGGGAGGGGGAGGAGAACCTGACAAAATATATCTGTCTAGATTCTCTCCTGAAGCGAGGGTTGACATGGCACTTAAATCCAAAATATGTCTCTTTCTTTCTCTCTTTCTCTGTCTCTCTCCCTTTCTCTCTCTCTCTCTCTATTTAATTCAGCAGTAATAAACACAGATCCTACAGAATTGTGGGTCTTACTCGTGTTCACACTGGTCTGTCTGTGTGTGTGCATTGCACAACCATCAGTCTGTGGGCCAATGACCCACCGTTCATCCAAAGGCCTAGGTCTCTACACTCTCCATCTCTGTGTGTGTGTGTGTGTGTGTGTGTTTTCCTGCCGAGCACAGAGATGTGACCAGTCCACAGGACATTCACCCTTGTTACACAGAACAATGCTCAAAAGACTGTGTCTTTGCTATTAAGAGAGAGAGAGAGAATCCTGCTCACCAAGCACCAACCAAACCAACACTGCAATCAGTATATCACCTCACCCATAGTCAGGCTTGTTTTTCAGCCTCAAAGCAATTGTGTCATTAACCGACGAACTCGCCATATGTTGATCATCATGACAGCATTATTTAACTGACTGACATAATTATATGAAATGAAGTAATGAGGGACCCCCACCCCCATCCCCACCCCCCAGAAAAAAAATGTGCATTAACACTGGATTAACTAGACTGGGAAGTGAGACAGACAAGCTATTGTACTCAGCAGATCCCGTCTGCAGATACCAAAAATGTCACCTCATTCTTAGGAAGGAAGAGTTTGACATTCCAAAAGAGTTGAGAAATGAGAAACATCTACTGCTCTTATAGACTGGGGTTCTGACAGATGACATGTGACATTTTTCCTCATTATTCCCTGTTCATTTCCTGTCACGTGTAAAATACGTGGAACGGACACCAGCCTTTCACAGAATCCTTTCATCTAACACAGATGAGCTGCCAGCTCTAATCCTTTCTTTGATTGACTGGCAACAGGTAATTTAATTTTTCAATCCTGTAGAAATGCTTTGTGATATAAACAGAATAGCATTTACTTTTCATTAAATCCATACTTGTTCCGGAACAGGAATTACACTGAGTTTACCCCGACCGGAGCAATTTTTTTTATCTGTTTGAGTTGGAAAATGGTTGCTCTGTCAACTGCTTTGATCTTATGAAATGTGCCACATACACTTCACTTTCACTCTCCTGCCCCCTACTGGCCATCCCAACAAAATGACCCATACCTGAGAGCTGTGATGAAATAGTACACCTGCTGTAACGGGAGTGGTTCGGCAATGATAGCATTGTTTGTAACGTGTTTCAGTTGCTACATTAAAGCGCCTCTATTTATATATTAAGTCTGTATCTAGTGTTATGTTTCAGTGAGATAATGAAGTGCTTTGTCATGCTCTCTGTAGGATCTGGTGGACTGGAGGAAACCCTTGGCTTGGCAGGTGGGCTACCTGGGCGAGAAGTATGACGCGTGGGTTCACCAGCCCGTGGACCGGCCCATTCGTCTTTTCGAGTCAGAGTTCCTGGAGGCCAGAACCAAAACATCATGGTACCTGAGCACATGTGACCTAACAGGAATTCCTTTCTGCTCTTGTCCTTATGCATGCATTTTTGATGGGAGACTGAATGCTTACATGCAATCTGCAATCTGTCTGTCTGTGTGTGTGTGTGTGTGTGTGTGTGTGTGTGTGTGTGTGTGTGTATGTGTGTATGTGTGTGTGTGTGTGTGTGTGTGTGTGTGTGTATGTGTGTTTAGGTACATGGTCCCAATTGTTTGGATGCCAGTGGTGATTTATCTGAGCTGGTACTGCTATAACATGCTGGCACAGGAGAGAACCAGACTCCACATCACAGAAGGTAATACTCTCTCTGTTACACACTCACACACACACACACACTCATACACACACAGAGACACAGAGAGTCATGGACAACATACAAAAATAACTCAAATATAATTCAAATTAATAATAAATTGAGGCATTTGTTTAAAATTTGGGAATAATACATCTTCAGTAATACAGAAACTTGTGGTTTACTTTGTCTAAATGCTGTCTTTTTTTGGAGCTATTTATAAAGTCAACCAAAAGCACGAATTCTCTATCTCTCTATCATCCTTTCTCTATCTTTTCATTTAGACTACTCCGTCCTGGTTCACAAGAGCAGCTTTCCCTTCATCTTCCTGGCGGGTATGTTTCTCTGGTCCTTTGTCGAATACTGCATCCACCGTTTTGTCTTCCACATGCGTCCGCCGGCCCACAACTATTACCTCATCACCCTCCACTTCCTGCTCCACGGACAGCACCACAAGGTGAGAGACCTGCTTCTGTAAGCGTGCCCAAAACTTCTGTCCTAAAAGAGGTGCACCACGAGGTGACGGAGGCACTCCTGTAACCCTGCCCAAAATTACAGTCCCAACAGAGATGCCAATACAGTCACAGCCTCTACTCAGAATGAGGGTCTTCCTTGAACTCCTGTCGTTTCATATGTGAAACTCGTCTTGTCTCACAGATAGGACAAACAACTAGTATAGCTTTTTGATGTTCTCCCTCCATTATGTCAAATATGAAAAGTCAAACAGGCAGGCAACAATGAACTCTCGGTAGGAAGATGTTGTCAAATTATGTATTGTAATAGCAAAAGAACTGATAAGAACAGCAACGCCCATGGTTTCAGACATCTAACAGTTCAGGGGTTGTGGAACACATATCATTTTTCCTTCAGTGGTTTTACTGCTTTAACAGTGTGTTCTCTCTCTCTCTCTCTCTCTCAGTCTCCATTTGACGGCTCGCGGCTGGTGTTCCCACCCGGCATAGCCTCCATCGTGGTAGGGAGCTTTTACCTGGTGCTCCGGCAGCTCTTCCCTGAGGGTCTGGGGCTTTGTCTGTTTGTGGGAGGCCTGTGTGGCTATGTGGTCTACGACATGATCCACTACTACCTGCACTACGGCTCCCCCCAAAAGGGCTCCTACCTGTATGGGCTGAAGGCCTATCATGTCAAACACCACTTTGAGCACCAGAGAGCAGGTATGGGCTTCAGCAGCATCAGGTTGTGTACTGTGCAGTGAACTATAGAGCGTTACACTGCTGTTATTGGCTGTTTGTTTGTTTGTTTGTTTGTGTATCTTTATATCTCACATAGGTGTTTTCTGTTTACTCTGTCTGGTGTTGTTTATTTTAACGATGGTAGACTCCATGTACAGTCAATGGAAGAGAACTGGAGTGTGCCGAAGCACTGTTATGTTTGCAGTACATTCCTGCATTTCACTTTTAAGCACTCGTTCATTCTTTCACTTAACTGTTTTGGGTGGGGTTTTTTTTTCCCCTGTGTGAAGACACTTGGTAATCAGTCACCTGCCTCACAGTGCCTCTGCAACTGATATTTTGTACCTGTGTTGTCCGATAAGCTAATGATTAATGTCAAAGTACTTTTGCTCTCTCCTTCAGTTTGGAACCTTTAATCAAATGATGTGTCTGGTGGCCCGAGCCAGAACAAAACACAGTAAAGCTTTCATTCGTGTAGTACAGGCTTATTGTATTTGGTATTTACACGTCCTCAGTAGCATGATGTTAGTTGTCCAATTTGCCTATTGAGATTAGTATGTGCCTGTGGTGAGGTCTGTAGCTGTTTGTTGTTTTTGCTGCTCTGCCTCCACAGTTTTGGTTTCATCCATGTCCCCTCACGGCTTGTGTTCTATCTTTATTTTTTCAGGTTTTGGAATAACGACCAGGTTCTGGGACTATCCTTTCAACACAGCCATCCCCGAGGAGACCTTTTAGCCAGTCTCCATGACAACAGCCACACAGGAAGCACCCCCCCCAACCTAGCCCCCACCCCGCCCCCCACCCCTTACCCTCTCTCACCCATTACTCTGCTTCATAAATGCTTCAATCTGGTGTTTCATATCCTCCAGCAACCCCCCCCCTCCCAACACAACCACCTACTGCTAAGTTACAGCTTACACAAACATAAACGCAAGCAGCAACACCTCCATTCTCCCCCATTGTATCCACCTGCCAATCAGAGAGAGAGGGTGTGGTCATGAAGATGACTGAACGGAACCAGAATAGGGGTTTTTATATTTATATATAAATGTACTGATAAATCAGGAATTTTTTTTAAAATAAAGAGTCATTTAAGGATCTTTATATTTATATATAAATATATAGATAAATCAGGAGACGTTATAAAAATGTTTAAGAAAATACCTTTGTTTTACGAGAATACAGTGAAAGCACTGGAATATCAAAATCACCATATTTGCCCACCATATTTGTCAATAGTCTGTACAGAGAGAGAGAGAGAGAGAGAGAGAGAGATGATTAGAAAGTGTGAAGGAGTGTGAATGTGAAAGAGAGCATGAGAGAGGATGAGTGAGTTAGTTTTAGTGTTAAAGGAAAAGAAGAGGAAGAGGTAGGTGCCAGGCCAGGGTTATTACCTGTGGAAAAAAAAAACCCTCAGGAAACTAAAAAAAATGCCCAGCTTAATTTTCCTCAGTGTTCACGCTGCAAACTCATTTATCGACCATTAATTTTCCACATCTGCCTGTCAGTCTCTCCTTTCTTACAACCTGTGTCATAACTTCGTTTGTTTGTTTTTTTCTACTGTTCAAAGGTTTTAGTCTTTTACTCTAGGCCTTAAATTCTTCTCAGAACGTTTATGGGACGCGTTGACCTCTGTAACTAGCGTCTTGCCCTGACAGGGACATTTGACTTTTAAATATGTGGGAAGAGTGTTTCTACAGGGCTGATCTGCTTTATCAAAACAATTCTGACTTGTTGCTGCAGTTTTACTTCTGTACATTTTCTAGCTAACATATGCCAAGTGATTTACGAGTAGAACAATGTGCTGGATTGGCGTTGCTTTAGCCATTTTCTTCACACTTTGCATTTGCTGTCGTGAAGTGGGAAGAATGAAAGAAAGAGAGAGAGATAGATAGAGAGAGAGAGAGAGACAGGGGGTGGCTTTCAGCACGTTTAGCTGGTGCTTGTGTATTGTCATGTTTACTGTGACAGAGCTGTGCAGGCATGAAGCCAGGAGCTTGAAACTCTACTGCATTGGAGGCGTTGCTTGGTTACCATAGTCACAATGCGATTAGACAGGTGTGTCAGGTGTGAGGTGACTTGCAGGGAGATTATAAAACGAAGGAAAAGGACAATGACATCAAAGCGGAAAGAAGTAAATCGTACGTGGGAGCCATAAGTTTGATTTTTTTTTTTTTGTTGGTTGTTGTTGTCAGGGCAATTAAGGCAAACTTTACCATTTAGTAAAGTGGCTCCTTCCTTGATGATGTCAGTGTCCTTTCCTTCTGTTATGCTCCCAGATACACACCTGTGTGATAGATGTGGCCAATGCGCCCCCTGCTGGGGTGATGATGTGTTGTCTGACCAGTTTGCAGGAAGGAGCTCAAGATCCATCCTTGGCTGACCTCTCTGCTGTTCACACTGTTTGAATGAACAAGATAAAAAAAAAAAAAAAACAGAAAAAAAATGTTCACTGTGGTTCTTGCTTCATCCTGCGGTGTCTCTGCTTGGTGTGTTTTCCATGATCTTTTTCTTCCCTGGCCTTCCTCCTTCACTCTCTTTGGTAAGATGCTGCTGGAGTTGAACCAGGTCTCTGAGTCCTTTTCAGCCATGCCAGATGATGGAGTGTTTTGTTAAACCTCATGTGGCATGGTGCAACCATGGGCTTATCATTATTAAACCCTAAAAACAAGAAAAAAAACCCTTTTTAATCGCACCTTTTGGTTTCTGTAGTTATTGATAAATGGGGATTGCTGTCCCAATAAGGTTTCACCGGGTCACTGTCTGCTGATGTTTCCATGGTGACTTTAAAAAGGCAGAACATTTGTTTATTTGAATATGTATTTCACAAGACCCTCCCCTTTGTCACTGAAACCTTGTGATTGGTTGGTTCATATCTGTTTAGGTGGGCATGGATGGGTGCATTCATAATGGGCGAATAGAGTAACATCTAGGCCAGACAAATCAGTGCAAGAGGCTGTAATAAACTTAATGTGAAGAGCCGAAAACACCCAGTAATTCATCAGAATGTGGCGATGATGGTGATGATGATGATGGTGGTGATGATGATAATAATAACAATAATGACGATGATTTTAATCACAAAAATGTTTTTTTTTTTCTTTTGACACTTTCCCTGGTCACCAGTGGAATGAAATACCAATAGCTGAGCGTGAGTACAGCTAAAATTTGGTAAATGTAGATGGCAAATATAAATATATATATATTGTATGTATATTTATAAACTGCATATAAGCCTAAATCCAGACATGCAGATTCACACAGCTGAAAGGATGCCTTCTAATAAACCTTTTAAATCTGTTTACTGCTATATATTTTTAACTTTTATTTTGGAGATTTAAAAATTTCTATGCAAAAGCAAATGTATTTGTAAATAAATGTGTGTATATTTCTGAAATTATACTGTGTTGCCGACTTTTTTTTTTACATGGAGTTGAAAAAAATGAACTAAAAGGAGCAAACCCTGTAATGTTCATTGCTGATTTTATGATCACTGGGTTTATGATAAGAAAATGTATTAGAAAACTGCATTAAAAACATAGGGTCCGACTTGATAAAGTGATATCAGATTCAGCTTCAACAGGTATCAAATACTGTGACTAAAGTGTACATACAAACAATATATTATCATTAGGATTACTAATTACTCATTATTTTCTTCTTCTTCTTCTTCTTCTTCTTCTTCTTCTTCTTCTTCTGCTTCTTCTTCTTCTTCTTCTTCTTCTTCAAAGCACTAATAATAATAGTACTACTAATAGTACATAATGTATTCTGTTAGGGTGAGGTCACACATATGACATTGTTCATGAAGCAAGGTGCTGACTGGACTGGTGTCTTACAGTTTAATTGACTGTAATTTCCAGTGCTTATAAACAGACAGTAATTATAAATATTTATACTTTATCAGGAAACGCTCACAGCCCTGAAGGACAAAATCATGAAATAATGGACCATGCACATGCTTTGTTAATTGATAATTTTCATGATCATTTCATAACCTCTGGCCCTATTTAAGTCACTGATTACATCATACACAAATGTTTGAAAGATGCCATTCAAATGGGAAAAGTTCCACTAAAAGAACAGATACCAATGTGACGTGAAATTGTTGTTTTAGTAGGCATTGAGACATGAATGGCATGTTTTGTCGGATGTTTGATGGACCTTTCACAAGGGCTATGTAACGGTTCTCAAACCTAATGGATTAAGTTGCCCCATTTCCCCAGGCAATCTTGAATTATGCCTCTAAATTCTTCAGTTTTTCATAGGAAGGTTCTTTACCTCAGCGTAGCATATTGCCTGGACTGTAACATTGTAATTATGCAATATACAATATACAAAACATAGGATGATTGTAACAATTGTGTTATAACAATTGTAACATTGTAAACATGTATCATTTCCTATAAACCAGTGTGTAATTCAGATACTGTGGTCTGACCGATAAAAATGACTCCTTGGTTAGCCCTGAGTGTCTAAAAGGATAGAGGCTGACGAAATAGATTGTGGTTAAAATACTGTGTGTCAACTGGAAACAGAATTGGAGGGCTGTAAGACCCAGGGCAGCAGGTAGGGCTGCATTGCTCCACGCCCTAGAGAGGCGGGGGGAGGCAGAAGTTCTGCTGCATTCTCGACATCTAAGATTTAACCATCTGTGGAGACAAAACAGAGAGTGTGTGTTTGTAAGGGGGGGAAAGTGTTTTCATAGGGTCTAGTTACACTCCTTGTTTTCAGACAGCACGCTGGAGGGGTGTGGTACGACGACCAGGAAAAGAAGCCCCCCCAGAAAGGTCCCTGTCCCGAAAGGTATAGTAACACAGTCCCTTTCTCTCTCTCTCTCTCTGTATATATATATCCCTTCCTCTTACTCCCCCTTTTTCTTTCTCTTTCTTTCTCTTTCTCTTTCTCTCTCTCTCTCACTCTCTCTCTCTCTCACTCTCTCCCCTTTCTTTCCCACCCCCTTCCTTCATGTGTCTGCAGAGCACAATAGCAGTTCTTTCCTCTGTGTTAGAGAAACACACAGTTAGAAAAAAAGATGGCTCCTCCATTTATTGACTATGGTAAACAAATGTTTCACAAAAATCCTGCGGCATGTTCCGTGTCTGCGGTCAAACAGCTACAGTTTCAAACAGACTTAATTCTCATGGATTTTTGAACTATACTGTATGGCTTTCACTTCCTGTGCACTGTAGTAGTGGAGGTAAACTGGGTGTGTTTAACATGTCTGCTGCAGGTGACAGTTACAGCATATGTGGGTTTGGTGAGTTTCTGATTTGAATAGGAGGTATTTGGCTTTTCCAAGAATTTGATTTTCAGCTAAAAATGTGCATAAGACATTGCACAACCCGGAAGCTCCTAATGGTCTGTACTGATTGGAAATTTCTTTTCACCCATTATCTTTGGGGTCACACATATCACGTTTATAGTTCAGCTTCCTCATATTCCATCTTTGTGTGAGTGAATGAGTGAGTTAATAGTGTAATCATTCTCCTTGGTTTCCTGAACAGAGTGGGGTTTTTTTTGTCCTCTGATTCTCTCTCCTGCACTGTGTAACTTCCTTTTCTATCTCCACTGTTTATATAGTTCTTATGACAACGTCTCTTCTATTCTGGCCTTCCTCCAATGTTTAAACTGCAATATGTTTTGCTAATTTATGCAAAACTCACTATCCTCGTGTCCTGAAACTGCACCTTATCTGTGTAACCATGCCGACTAATAACGGACAATTACTCAGTTCCTGCATGAAAGCAATGAAGCAGTACAGAGAAAACAGATAGCAGTGAGAAGACACGGCACATAGAGAAACTTGACCCTCATACAACTCGTTGGTTTTCTGCTGCTCCACAGGGACAATATGGAATCCTTCAAGGAGGAGAAACAGGGGTTATCGGCCCAGGTCTGGCCCACTGGACCTGGGTCCTGGACTCAGGTCAGCTGCCCCTGCTGCATGTCCAGCCAGGTGGAACCTCTGGTTCTGATCCAGCTGTCTGAGGAGATCCAGCCCGTCACCAAGAAATGGATCATGTCCCGGATCGCCGCAGTGGAGAAAGACGGAGGTAGGTGAACATGTTAGGGGTCAAAGATGAAAGGTTAAACGAGCCCCCTTTGTAGTTAAAGGTGAAGGGTGATAGGAATGTTAAAGACTGTTAAATCATGAATGTTAAATCAGCAAGTGGTTCGAGTGAGTAATTTAATTCATCATTTCACCCTCTTCATACACATTTGTCATTCCTCCTCTCTACTTCCTCTCTCTCTCTCTCTCTCTCTCTCTCTCTCTCTCTCTAGGGGCTCAGCTCTTAGCCCATCCAGGGGAGGATATGAGTTCAGACTTGATTGTGGTGTCAGCTCCACGCTGCACTCTGCTGAGGGCCACAGAAGACCTGGGCCTCTGTAAGCCATACAGGGACGGAAGCATGGCTGCCTTCTCCTACCAGGACCGCCACAGTTTCAGCAATATCGGTGAAAACACACACACACACACACAAACATGCACACACTCATACACACGCTCAGAATTCTAATGTCAGTGCTGGTTAGTTATGAAGCACAAAATTAAAGCACATTTAATCACCCTGTAGTACTTTTTTTTTTAAGATATGCAATATGGTTACAGTTACATTGCTCACCTGTGGGATGACTTCAACCAACACTAATATAATGAACATGCATAAACATATATGTATGTAGGCAAAACCTTATGCCTATCAAATGTCCCCATGAGATGTTACACTTAGCCTAGAGATCCTGGAACATTGTTTAAGTCTTTAATGAAATAGCCAAAAGAGATCTTTCTACTACTGAAGTTTTTTTTTTTGGTAAGCAGAGGGGAAGCACATCATTGTTCAGTCTACTCAATTACAGACTGAGCAGTGATTGTCCTCTCCACACCCAGGATCTCTCAGGTCTGAGGGTGTGTAATAGTAGTTTAATGGATGTCTCAGATCTGAGGGTATATGATGGTAGTTTAATGGATGTCTCAGATCTGAGGGTATGTGATGGTAGTTTAATGGATCTCTCAGGTCTGAGGGTATGTGATGGTAGTTTAATGGATCTCTCAGATCTGAGGGTATGTGATGGTAGTTTAATGGATCTCTCAGATCTGAGGGTGTGTAATAGTAGTTTAATGGATCTCTCAGATCTGAGGGTGTGTAATAGTAGTTTAATGGATCTCTCAGGTCTGAGGGTATGTGATGGTAGTTTAATGGATCTCTCAGATCTGAGGGTATGTGATGGTAGTTTAATGGATGTCTCAGATCTGAGGGTGTGTAGTGGTAGTTTAATGGATCTCTCAGATCTGAGGGTGTGTAATAGTAGTTTAATGGATCTCTCAGGTCTGAGGGTATGTGATGGTAGTTTAATGGATCTCTCAGATCTGAGGGTATGTGATGGTAGTTTAATGGATGTCTCAGATCTGAGGGTGTGTAGTGGTAGTTTAATGGATCTCTCAGATCTGAGGGTGTGTAATAGTAGTTTAATGGATCTCTCAGATCTGAGGGTGTGTAATAGTAGTTTAATGGATCTCTCAGGTCTGAGGGTATGTGATGGTAGTTTAATGGATCTCTCAGATCTGAGGGTATGTAATAGTAGTTTAATGGATCTCTCAGATCTGAGGGTATGTAATAGTAGTTTAATGGATCTCTCAGATCTGAGGGTGTATAATAGTAGCTTAATGGATCTCTCAGATCTGAGGGTGTGTAATGGTAGTTTAATGGATCTCTCAGATCTGAGGGTGTGTAGTGGTAGTTTAATGGATTTCTCAGGTCTGAGGGTATGTAGTGGTAGTTTAACGGGCAGCTGGCTCTTCCAGTTCCAGCCGTTTGTCGGCAGGCTAGATGAGTGATGGTAGTTTAGCTAAGAGTTATTCTCAGGAGTAAGTTGCAGAAAAACTCTGCACTCTTGTTTGTTATTGCACATGAGTAAAAAAACTATGTA
Organism: Chanos chanos; assembly: GCF_902362185.1. Taxonomy (NCBI): domain Eukaryota; kingdom Metazoa; phylum Chordata; class Actinopteri; order Gonorynchiformes; family Chanidae; genus Chanos; species Chanos chanos. The sequence continues at coordinate 36,944,720 of NC_044495.1, read as the reverse complement.
ACATACAGTAACTGATAATGCTGCTAATGCAGTTGTTTTCTGGGAGCTCTTCATCAATTAAAAAGTATAAAATTCTGTCTTTTCTTTTTTCATTTTCTTTTTTTTTAATTCATATGCAGAATTTCTTGGTTAATGGTGACATCTTATTGACATGTTTACAGGGACATTTGACACTTTCAATGTGATATTATCTTAACGCTATGGAATATATATTGAATTATACATTTGGGATACAGTAATAGATTATAGGTGGGGCTGAGGAACAGAAAATAGTCACAAGAGAAAAGAGACTCTAAATCACAAAGACATTTTTCAATATTTGCTGAACTTTAAGAGCACCGTGAGATGTGTCTGAAATCACCTGCAGGCATCTCCAGATACTACATACTGTTTAGAAAAAGTGACAGCTTCTAGCCACTGTATTACTCAGTACTTCCTCACACATGCAGAGTACAGCGAATGCTGTGGAGGGAAACTAAATGGCACGTCAACATCAAAAATAGTGTACAATTGTTTAATCTATTAGACCACATTAACAGTTATGTAGATTGGGGTGATCATGATTCACAGCTGGGGAATGTTTCATACAGTGGTGATTTTAGTCATTTGACATTTGAGTTATGGCTTGAGCGATGAATTTGGCTGATGACTGACCCTCCAGATGACATGCAGCAGTTCCTGACCCTAGCGGAGCGGCAGTACATAGTCAAGTATGAATTGGAGTCTCTCAGGGCCTTGGAAGACCAACGTATCCCAGGAGTCCCTGAGCCTCAGTGTAACCTCAAAGCCAGGGAGAATATCTGTGAGTGTCTCTATTTGTGCATGTGAGGGAGGAAAAGAGGAAAAGAGAGAGTGAGAGCGAGAGAGAGAGAGAGAGAGAGAGAGAGAGAGAGAGAGAGAGAGAGAGAGAGAGTCTGTGATGTGTACCGTGCATGTGTTTTACCTGTATATGTGCTGTCGTCTGTAAATATGTGTGGTGTTTGTGGATTTGACTATAAATAATTGTGTGTGTGTGTGTGTGTGTGTGTCTTTGTTGGTGAGTGACCACAGTTTCCCTTCTCCTTAAACTGCTTAGTCATTCTCCTGAACAGCTGAGTTCTTGTCCCTCTGCTGTCTTTAATAGCTCTCATCACGTCACTGCCTCCCTCCCTCGCTCTCACTCTTTTGGTCTCTCTCTCTCACTCTCTCTCTCTCTCTCTCTCTCTTTCTCTCTCTCTCTCTCCTCTCACCCACTCCCTCACTCACTGTTATGGCAGTACTGTTATATTTTGCAAATGCACAGTCCTTTCTCTCCACCCAGAGCCTAATATGGTCATCTCTCTCTCTCTCTCTCTCTCTCTCTCTCTCTCTCCCTCTCGCTCTCTCTCTCTCTCCCTTTCTCAGTCCAGAAGCTGGAAAAGGCAGGAGTAATACAGAATGTTTTTCCCCTTCATGACCAGAAGAGGCTGCGGGATCTGGGACGAGAGTGGTACTCTAAGAGAAAACTCTGGGGCCAGCCTCTGGGTGAGCACAAATGCATACACACATGCACACAAACAAACACACACGCACACACACACACACACACACACACATGCACACAGACGAACACACACACAATGTTATACGTATGTAACATAGACATTAATAATCCCTGTGATAATGTTTACATGAACAGTTGAATCTTATATTTAAATCAGCCAGTAAGTGTTGAGTAAGATTAGGACTCCATGAAATCAAGTCCCTTTGGATTTAATACCTTCTTCTCTGTAAAGCCACTCACAGGTATTTTACTAGCCCCATGTCAAACACAAGTTTAGTTACATTTTTAGTAGGCTCAACAATCCTTACAGAACTACTCCATAAAGAAGAATGTTAACTGTTTACTAACATGAAATCACACCCCTGCGACACCCACAATTAACTTTTCTCTCTCTCTCCCTCTGAGAGAATACCAGGTTCCTATAAACTGTCCTTGTATTAAGGGCACCTGCCATTTAAATACTAACTTTGAGTAGATGTATATTCCAATAATATTGATAATACATATATTATAGATACAGATATTATAGATATTCTAAGACTTTGTCAATACATATGTATTATTTGTCAGGCTCATGTCACAACCTACCCTTAGACATTAGTATTACAGATCGACCTATTTACCTGTGAGTTTTTTCTAATGAATCACTCTGTACATGGGTGTTGTCTGATACTGGGTGTGGATCTGAAGTGGAAAGTGCTGGGTTAGGTGGAGGGTGGAGCTACACAAGGGCATGACTAGATGTCAGGAAGACCTGAGGTCGCTAGAAACTCGTTTTGGAATGTCACAAAACTGGCAAGCATACTCATTAAATGCTGCCCAGGAAAATAATCATGCAAAACAAACAAATAAATAACCAAAAAAAAAATGCTTTGCCTGGTTACACACTATCCCAGGATAGTGCACCACTTCTGGAAGGTGTGTATACAAAAGTCAAAATTTTCTAAAGCTTGACAACTCCTCTTATTTCATGTCAAATTTATGGTAA